>NC_068986.1:79511231-79523704 GCF_001194135.2 Octopus bimaculoides | reverse complement strand
ACACACACACACACACACACACACACACACACACACACACACACACACATGCACACACAAATATATATATATATATATATATATATATATATATATATAAATGTATGTATATATATAAACATATATATGCATATTCATACATTTATCACATACATAAATGTACACATACAAATATATACAAATATATACACACATATATAAGATGTATATATATATATATGTATATATATGCATACATATATAAGACTTGTATTTTAATACACCAGTTGCTGATAATATTGGAATTTTCACACTATATTGTAAGCCAGCTAGAAAAGAAAGGAATAGCGGAAAAAAAGTGAAAACCTTAAAAACAATAAAATCGCAAGCAAAAAGAGAGAAGAAACGAAAAAGACAAACAAGGAAAAATACTGGAATTGATTATTGCTTTTACTTCTTATTCAGAAATATTTGGATATCTATGTTTTTGAATAATGTAAAGCTTTGTAAGAAGACAAGCTTCCATATTTTCTGCTGCCTTAAAACACTTCTTTCCTTTTATTGATAAAAAATGCTTAAGAAATACAATAAACGTGAAGCGAGGGTGTGAAGACATATATAAAATGTTTTATTTGATATCTGGTGTATAATGATTTATATATTATATATAAGGAAAGCTTAAAATTAAAGACAAAAAAAAAATAGAATTAAATGTCTAATCACAATATGGAGCTTCTTATTTTCATTATTTGTTAAATACTCTCACCAGAAAAACATGCTAAACCAAAAATCTGAATCAAGACTAATCCTTGTGAAAGAAATAAGTAACAATTAGAATGGAAATCACATAACACAAAAAAAAAAAATGTATATAGACGAAAACTCCAGCAGACAATGAAATCGATTCAGTCCCATTCGGTTTCTGAAGCATTGTAAAAAAAATAGCGTATAATTACAAAAATATCTATTTATTTTAATTATTTTCCCTTACACTGCATATCTAAGCAGGTGTACAGTCCAGGATCATTAGAGTAATGATGACCTTTTCGTAATGGTGAGGCATTACACAATCACCCCAGCTGCCGCCACGACCAGCGTCACAAGTTCACGAATCGATAGCATGTATTCTGCAGTGTTTCTTAACCAGGTACTACAAGGTATACCTAGATGGACTGTGTTTTTCTAAATGTAAGGCAAGACTTTAAAAAAGTAATATAGTGTTTAAGCATCCAGGGAAAGTGTAATTAATAAGCAAAGGTATAAATTAATTTTCAATATTTTACCTTATTAAGGCGGTGAGCACGCCGGTCAAAATATTTGCGATATTTCGTGTCTTTAAGTTCTGAGTTCAAATTCCGCCGAGGCCAACTTTGCCCTTCATTCTTTCGGGGTCGATAAATTAAGTACCAGTTGCATACTGGGGTCGATCTAATCGACTAGTCCCCCTCCTCCAAAATTTCAGGCCTTGTGACTTGAGTAGAAAAGAATATCTTACATTATTTGGGTGGCGAGCTGGGAGAATCGTTAGCAAAAAATTAAGGTGCCTTGCGGTATTTCGTCTAACTTCACGTTCTCATTTCAAGTTCCGCCTATCATCCTTTCGATGTTGATAAAATAAGTACCAGCTGAACGCTGGGGTCGATGTAACCGACTTATCCCCTTCCATGAAATTGCTGGCCTCGTGCCAAGATATGAAACCGATATTTTACCTTATTTCTATGCGCCTCAATATTTCATTAACCCCGAAAAATTAATCTCCAATATTCATAGAGTCAAACAGATTAATAACCACTGCTTACTATCTTAGAAAACGACACATTGATCATAATGTGTATCCGGATACCCTGTAAATAGGGAACAAATAGGATGATCACGGTTGGAATGCCTTTAATCGTAGTGCTGCTTAATCAAGGCTGAGCTATTGATAAATAACAACACAAATCAAACTTTGCCCACCATCATGACCACCACCAAAGTCACTACAACCACCACTAAAGCCACTGCAACTACTAAACTCACACCCTCCACCAAACCCACCGCTGCTGCAATCACACCACCTTCACCACAGTCATTACAACCACTAACATCATATTTAGAATTGACACGTGTTAAACGATGACATCGTGATTACTGCGACAACACCAGCATTACTACGTGCCACACTTGGGTAACGATTCCCTCTATTTACATCATTCCTAATGATTGTAGAATATCAAACAATTTAATCAACTGTTTGTTGTTGTTTCACCATTAATCAGTAATTGGTTGCAAGAATGGCCATCCGAGTAAGTCAGTGACCTCCGTCTATCTTGGAGCCTAAATTGCTGAGAGTAATAAAGGCTTTCTGCCGTCATGAGACTAACCTGTGATGTCAATAACAAGCTTGAAAATATCTGGCGTTTAAGTATTAGAAGGTCATCAAGGCTGATCTCTTCATAGTATGCGTAGAATGCGTTCTTCCCTTTGGAACTGAAGCTGTCATTTTGAAGATAGTATGGGCACCAGACCTCTCAATGGCCCGTTAAAATATTTGTTTCAGAATTTGACACAAGGCCAACAAGTTCAGGGGAGGCGGAATGTAGAGTGATAAATCTATTACATAGGCCCCAGTGATCAACTGGTACTTAGTTTATTGACCACAAACGGATGAAAGGTGTAGTTGACCACGGTGGAATTTCAACACAGAATATAAAGACGGACGAAATGCTGCCAAGCATTTTGCCCGGCACGCAAACGATTCTGGCAGCCCGCCGCTTTATTGGGAAGTTAAAATATTTATGGCATGAATCCAAAATCAAAGAGGAAATCTATGGCCAAATTCCATCCACTTCAATTATTTTTCTTCATAACAAATCAGACTTTGTCGGTCACTCTTCTGCTAAACAACAAATCCGTATTAAATGTTATATTTTGGAGGTTTCCGTACCCGAATAGACATCGAATAACACTCAACTGCATTGATGTTATGGACAAAGACACGCAGCATGTAACTGATGATCAACCAAAGATATTATTGGACAGAGATTCGTGACAGAGCAATGAAAGACGTATATTGTCTGCAGCTACTTGAAGACGAAATTAATGGTTGAATAACTGTGAGTACTGATACCACAATATCACAAACAGTTTGGGATCCTGTTTTCTCAAATTTCTTATGGTATGCTATCAATTGTTACTGAAATTTGCACATACTCAAATTTGTGTTTGGGCGCAAAGTAAAACTATTTGAAGAAGTGAAATCCTTTTCACTATTGAAGCAATTTTCGGTCGTTTTACAATTATTTGCCCCTGTATATAAATATCAACAGATATGCAGCTTAATTGCAGTGCATGTGTAATTAAGCATAATATACAGGTTTCAAATTTTGACTTTAAAAAACCAAGAATTCTGGGGAGGGTGGTAGTCGAGTGTTTCAACCCCAGTGCGCAACTGGTACTTAATTTATCGACCCCCGAAGGGATGAAAGGCAAAGTCGACCTCGGCGGAATTTGAACCTAGAACGAGCAGACAAAGGAAATACCGCTAAGCATGCTAAGGATTCCGCTAGCCCACCGCCCTATTTAAGTAATGACATATTGAAGCGCAAATTGTTGCTTAATTGATATTGAGAATTTACTATTTGTTCACTCATTGTGTTACTGATTTCGTCAGGTACTGAAGTTCTTGCTATTTCGTTGCTTCAACATTCAGAGTATTTGCTAACACAGCATTTTTTCTATTATGCTTATGAGACGATGTTCTTTTTTGTTTTAAATTCTACAACCTTGTTTCATATTTAACCATAACATTTTCCTCCAGTTTCATATCTGTTTAAATAAAAGACTCAGCTAACAGTTTAATGGTGTTTATTATTTTCATGCAGATTTGCTATTGAACTTTCACCCAAATTTCACATAGAATAAAAACAAGACCTAAATATATTATATGTTTACATGCATCTAACACGAAGTGTCAGAAAATTTGTAAATAAACATTTGCTATTGCACAATAACAAGGAACTTATATATATTTATGTGTGTGTGTTTGTGGATGTTTGTGCGTATGTGTGTATGTGTGGGTGTGCGAGCGCGCCCGTGTGTGTGAGTAAGTGTACGTGCATCCGTGTGTGTGCATGTGTGCGTGCTTGTGCGTTTTCGTTTGTATGTACCCGCATGTGTGCCTGTGCGTGTGAGTGTGTGTGCAGATGTGTGTGTACATATACACACATATATGTATAGGCGCAAGACAAGGTAGAAAATGCTAAAATAATTTTATCATGAAAGACAACTTGTAACGGTTAGTACCGGTTTCAGTGATCTCAGATTTTCGAGTAAGAGTAAAACAACGGTGGATATTAATTAATAAAAACAATTAAATTGAATAAAAAGAGTTAAATGAAACGTTTTGTAAATATTTCCATAGTCTTCAATTAGGTAGAACATTTTCCTTGTTTTCTATCTGTCTGTCTGTCTCTATTTTTTCCTTTAGAAAGTCTCGCTTGGTAGTAGCAGATTTGAAAAAAAAATTGTAGAAAACTGCAACTCGCCGAGGAACTATGCGACAAATACAACGAGGACGAACCGTTAGCTAGAAATAGACGTAACTACACCCCATCAAAATGTCAGAACAACATTTGTGACCATTTCTGGGAACACATCATTCATTACCTATATCAACACATACACACAAACAAGCCAAACATCAGCTAGAAAGAATGGGCTGAGTTGAACAGATTAAGGAATGATAAAACAATAACAATCAAAGAGGCTGACAAAGGAAGTGCAGTAGTCTTAATGGGACACGGAATACTATATAACTCTAGTGCCACCCATATTAGAAGACACATCATACTATGAAAAGTCCCAACATTAAAGTCAGCAGAGAATCATGAGAAGCCTAAAAACTCGGATAAACCTATATATAGAAAAGATCACTGACAAGGAATACAACTATATAACTGACTTCAAAAAATAAATCCAGTCAATTTTACGGCATTCCTAAGATAGTGAAAAAATAGGTAACGCATGCAGAGGAGCCACAGACATAATAGTCAAGGTACCTCCACCTAATGACCACAAATTAAGGCCTATAATAGCAGGCCTCGCATGCGAAACTTACCACCTTAGCAATATTTTAGATACCCTCTTAAAACTATTCCTCAAACATATCAAAAGCTACATAAGGGACGACCGAGATATGCTCAACCACCTCCCCAAAACAATTAATAAAAATCCTTTAATATGATCAACATACATTCTAATATACACCATAACGTAGGAATAGTCGGCAATTCAATTCTGGCTAGAGAAGTACTCCAATGAACTCCCACACTGCACCAAACAAAGAATTCGTAATAGAAGAGCTAAAATTCATCTTGGCGAATAACTTCTTCGTATTCAGTGATAACGTCTATTGACATTAATAGGGAATGCGATGGGTACGAGAATGGCTCTCTCCTTTGCTAACCTAGTTATGGGGTACCTAGAAATCACTCTTTATTGTAAGATAATAGAAAAATACGGAAACCCATTCCGCCTTTGCATACAAAATAACTGGAAGAGGTATCTAGGTGAATGCTTCACTCTTTGGCATGAAAGTACAGAGAAACTTAAAGAATTTCAAGCACTTCTAAATTGATTTCACATAAACATTCAATTTACGATGGAATATAGCCATGAACAACTTCCATTCTTTGACATCCTCTTTTAAAAAATCCAACAGAAACATAGAAACAGACTCTAAGCAATATCTACAGTTCAACTCATGCCACTCCAGAATATCCCTTTCAACTAGGCAAAAAGGATCTGCACTATAGTATCTGACACAAGCACCAGGGACACACGACTACATGAACTAAAGGCTACATTCATCAGCAGGAGTTATCCACCATCGCTAACTGATATAGGTTTTCAACGTGCCCTATAACTCAACATCCACGAATTCAGACATCCCAAACAAAAGAATGAATGACAATTAAAATCCCTAACATATATATCCACAGGCAACCCTAAACAATGAGGCTTTCGACACCATCCTCCAAACATTCCTTTATTAAAAGGAACCATAGAATGAATCACATTCTCCAAACACACACCATTATAAAGAGCAGAAGACAGTCCAAGTCAATGAAAAGTATTCTAACACAAGCAAAAGAACATTGAAACCGACAGTAAAAAAAATACGGAAGACCTAACTGTGGTATATGCGTCATCCTAATTGAGGGATCAGAGTTCTCCTTCTAACTGGGTCAACGTTTTACAGTGAAAAACAAATTCACATATGCTTTTGAAGCCAGATATATGTGTTAACTTTCTCAGAGTGTCGAGGGCAATACATTGGTCAAGCTGAAAACAGTCTACGCCAGAAGATGGCTGTACCTAGATCCCGAATTAAAACATGAAAATACAGAAAAATAGCATTAAATGAACACATCGATATTTGTGCCACAAAAGAACAATACACACACAAAAAAAAAACACACATACATATATGTATGTATATACATGTGTGCATGTGCATGTATGTATGTATGTATGTATGTATGTATATTTATATGTATATATATATATATGTATATAAATGTATATGCCTATGCGGGATCTTTTCTGTTTGGCTGCCAGCATCAATTTTCTGTTCGAATTGATTTCATATACAGTGTAACCTTTTATAGGGTAATTAATGATGTGAAATTTCGCTACAAATCAATATATAAAAGCTATTAGTTATTGAAGTTTGAAAATTTTGTCAATTTTAGCCAATCGTAAGCCACAAACATTCATGTCTATTTCAATAGTAACAAGCGGAACATGAGAACTATTTTGTCTATTGCCATAGTAACAGTCTTTGAAAAGTTTGCGAGGAAGCAGGTGTTGACAGCAGTCTTTGAAAAGTCATTTATCTGCGAGGAAGCACGTGTTAATTATTAATTGAATGCATTTCTAACTTTCGTTTTCAATTTCAAAAATAGTTTGTAATTTGTTGCTTATTGCATACTTAAATGTTTGTTGTTTAAGCAATTTTTTAAAATTCTTATTTTCATATATAACATGTAAACATGTACATCCTTTGGAACATTGTCATTTTATAAGATTTTGCTGGCAAATTTTTAAATCAACATAAACATTTATTTACACGAAAGAAAATTACCGGAGAACTTTCATCTAATTCTTCCAAATCTTTCTGTTAAAAATTGAAATATGTTTATCGCATGTAACGTGTTGTTTATTGCATTTCTATTAAGCATTGAGGTAGTTGTGAGGTATGCTAAAAATAACAGCTAAATAAGATTTATTTAAATGAAAGAAAATTATCGGAGACATCACGTGTTGTTTGTTGTTTATACACATATTGACAACACGTGATATTTTCAGGATGTTGACGACACAATGTCATCTTCCGAATCCCATTTCCTGACGGGGTGAAAATGATCAAACTTTAAACCTCTATAACTTTTTAAAAACATTTTTCTAGGAAAAAATGAAATAGCTCCAGCAATTCAGTTTTGGCAAGTGTATTATTGTGCCAAATTTTAAAAGTTTCAGGAAACTTTTCAAAAGTTTCAGAAAGTTTTGATATGCTGGCAGCCAAGCCGAAAGGATACTCTATGCGTCCTTTTTGTTGTTTGTTCCCAGCATCACTTGATAACCGGTGTTGTTTTGTTTACACTCCCATAATTTAGATGGAATAAGTATCAGACTTTCAAAATAAGCACAGACTCGCTTCTTTCCTCTAAAACTCTTGAAGGTGGTCCCCCAGTACGGCGACAGTCTAATGACTGAAACAAAAAACAAATATAAGATATATATTTAGAATTTACAACAAAAAAAGTAGACAAAACAAAAGACAAAGACCGGTGTGTGAACAACAGACAGATGTATTAGTTTAACGCTCGGGAAGTGAGAAAGTCTTTTACATTTCGTGCTTACGCTCTTCAACCGAAAGGAACACAGAAACAAGCAGAGAGAAAGAAAATGAAAAAAGGTTTAGCGAATCATGATATATATTGCGTGTATGTAAATGTATATATGTATATATGTATGTATCTATACGGTGAGAGAATGAAAGTGGAAAGGGAGTGAGGTGGAGAGTAAATGTTAAAAATATTCCACACGAATGAGGGGATAAGCAAAAGAAATAATAATACGTAAATAGGTTTTTTCCCCTTTTACATTGCTATTAATAAATTCCAATGTATAGTATTTCAATTAATTCATTTCAAAATACAATAATATGCATTGGAAAACAGATTAATACAATCATATTTTTTCAAAATACATTATTATATATTCCAAAATATCATATCCTACTCAAAATAAATTACAACAAACAAATCATTTCAGGTTTACAGATTCCAAAGTATATTTTTACATTCAAAACCTTTCGAAAAGCATTATTAGACACTCTTAAGTACCTATTTGCAGCAATACATAATTAAATATTTCAACCTATATAATTACAAACCAGTTTCATTTTTTACATAATTCATTGCAATGTAAAAGCATAATGGCTTGCTACTTGTTTCCATTTGATAAATAGTATGACTTCTAGAAATAGCCTCTTTATAGACCCATTAGGTAACAAGGGAGGTAAACCACTACCCTGCCCTTGTTAAGTGGGCCAAAATTATGTGGGACCAATTATATGGGCCAAAATTATGTAAAGTTTCGTATTTGCAGTATTAAAATACATATGAGAAGATATATCTTATACATTTTGATGAATGAATCAAAAATAATTACAAATCGCAGTAGGATTTTATCAAGTAATCGAATCGGATGGGTATATACAAATGGTTTATAATAACTGTTTCATATAGTCAGATAACAGCCAGCTCATGAAAATTGTGTACTTCAATATGATCTATCTATCTATCTATCTATCTATCTATCTATCTATCTATCTATCTATCTATCTATCAGTCAATCAGCGTATGTATTTATATATGCATATGCACGCATACATACGAATGATTCAATACCCCAAAGGAAACCACTCTCAACACATTACGGAATTGGAATTTTACTTATTTAATAAGAGATTTGACGTATTTCCCCATCGTTTAAATTTTCGTGGGCGTAGAAAACGTGGAATACATAATCAGAGAATAATAGTAGTTAATATTTTAAATGATAGCGTTATCTAAGGTTTCGTAGTGAGAGCCACTTTATAATTAACTTACTAATTACTAGCATGTGATATAATTTCACTCGGTGAATACCGCCATCTTGTAAATGAAAGATATTTGCTATAACATACAAGATTTGAAATGTAGGGTCAAAAACTCTCTCTGATATTTCGTTATTCCTCACTTCTGTTATATAAAAGGTGAAACGTTCATCGAGCTACAGACATAGTAAAATAAGTGTTCCGCTATTTTCCCATTCATTTAATCCTTCTAAAAAAACACGAAATATCTATGAACGTGTGTGAAAAATAACTCAGTTCTTCACACGTTATAAATAACAAAGCTACAACAAACAAATAAATAGAAACGGATTTGAAATGTCACTGTCTTAAATCACGTGGCCATTGTATGTTTTGAATCTCATTCTTGAAATATCGAAAAGTTCAGAGTTATCTTAAGTGGTGCATGATGAAGCATCTAAATTTACTGCAGGAACAAGCTATGACTTCCAGCGTCTATTTAGTGGCAGTAAACATTTTTGTAACTACTAAACGTGAGCATATACAACTTCAAGATGCCTTCCATTGTCGAAATTGGCGTAAGCAAATACCATAGTGTAATAATAAACAAACGTGCTGATAATCATCATCTCTCCTACAAGACAGACTTTGGGCGTATTGCCATTGTATGTCACAGTTGAAGAATTTTTTTCGGTGTTTGTTACGTCATTCCTATTCACTGTTTTATAGTCTACCAAACGTTGACTGGTTCCAAACAATGTAAATAATCAATAACCATACGTGTTGAAATGAACATGAAAAATACGAGTATGCAATTGATTTTAGTGAGTTCAATGATGGTAGTCTTTTGTAGCTTAGGAAAGACGTTTCAGCAATTTTCTTGTTGAACAACCTGAAAAAATGATTTGTATATTGTGATCAAATGTATGTGCGGTACATTATCTCTCTCCCTCCATCAATGATTTACATTTTAGGGGATTAGGAATTGGGGAAAATGTGATCTATATATTTTTCTATTTAAGGCACTAATCCCTTACATGAAAGGAACTGCTTTCAATGCTGGATTTGCTTAGTTGAATCGATTCCAGCTCAGTTACGCCACCAGTTTACCTGCAATAGGAAGCCGTTATACTATATAAAGTAGAATTATATAGCTAATAAAAATGAATTCGTTATTCTGGAAGAATGTCTCATGGAGGATATCAGAAAGCGGTTTCGGCCCTTCGTAGAAATTATTTTCATTTACTTTGCTTCAAATGTCCTTTAAAATTATTTGAGCATCAAATTATCCAATTTATATCCCCTATGTTAAATTTTGTGTTTAACGAACTGTGATGACTATACACAGTATAAATTGTAACAGATCCGATGAAATTAGTTGCTTAGATGAAGAGAAACATGGTGAGTGTCTTGAGAAATCTAGATTGCAGTTTCACTTCTTGGAGAAAAGCATTCCACATACGTATCTGAAATCAAGTTTTCCATCTTTATGTTGTAAAACTAATATATGAATTCTGTCTACGTAAACCAAAAACGTAGATTTGTGAAAACTTAATTCAAGTTTTAAACCATATAGAAGCCAATTCAAATAATTTATGATCTTGAGACAGGCTTGTACACCAATTAAAGCAACACGTAAAAACCTATCTTCTTCAAAGCAGGAAAATTATATTGGATAATGCAGTCGTAGGGACTTGCAAGTAGGCGGATGATGAAGACAGTAATTCATTTGATAATAGGTCTGCTTGATTATGAATTATTTGGAGAAAAACAACGATAGTAATAATGATGAATCTTGTGTCAAGTGAAATAAAAAGAATATATTCAATAACTCTTGAAATGAATATCGTATGATACACAATGGGATCTATTTCCAAAATGAAATTTAACTATGATCAAATTTAGCTGTCATCATGTGTTAGTAGATATTATATAGCATTACTAGATGTATATTCAACCAAAAATCCAATTTCGTACAATGTTTTCTACTGCAACCACAGGATCTGACATAAAAAACAATCTACTACCTTATTAATAAACGGATAAAGTGGAACATATAATCCCTGATACAGAAAATTACCAGATGATTACAAGAGCTCATAAATTTTCTCGGATACCGTTGACATAGTGTCAAAGAGAAAACAATATAGCACAAAAAACATGCGAATGAAACAAAAATGTTTATTAATGATGTATGCAGTGTTAGAAAGGATGCACACACACATACAGACACACATTTATTATTCTTATACAAGAATGTTGTTGACAGTTTCGGCCAGCTAAGCCATTGTCGGACTGAGGTGCATTGGTGTCAGTTTTGCCTTTATATAGTCTAGGTTTGGCGAAAATTCACCTTGGGATATGTGGGATTGAGTGTTTTGGAAATAATTTTATTGATTGTATTTGGGGTTATGTTATAGTTTAGAATTTATTCATGCACGTAGGACTTTCTAAACAAGCTTTCACCTTTCACCTGCGTATTGTCAAAGCAAAAGGATTAAATACAAAAATACCAAAAGCAACAACAATATTCTCACAACTGCCAATCTAACAAAAGAGAAACACCTATAGGCTTCTTTACAAAAGCTTAAGATGTCATATATATATCCATTTAGGTTTGTGCTGAGATTGCTTACAAAAAGCAAATATTCCGTAAAGTAATTGCTTCTTAGGTCTGAAATTATGAAGACGAATAACATGATCGGCATACTTCATGGTGTGATGAGTGCACATTCTGAGACTGCTCGCTTTTCTTCAGTAATCCTGTATTTGATGTAAAAGATTTTCAATTGATGTTCAAAAGACGTCTAACATATTTCTGGTGACATCTCACAAGAATTTTGATGAGTAAGCGATTCCTCTCTTCATCTGACATTCACTTCCTCTCTTCACTTCTACACACCTCCACTCTTCATTGATTGTCCTTACCCCCTTCAAAAACCTCACCACTCCACACACACACTAGCACTGACCACTTCCCAGCATCCACACCACACTATCATCCACACTCCCAACACGATCTTCAATAGCGTACCATACATACCGCTATATGGGCAGCCACACTTACAGACGCACACACTTACACACGCACACACCCAAACTTACCAAAGACTTGTCAGAGTCACTAGCCCCTATTTACACATTCACACACCCCATTCTTACACAGACAAAGACGCACGCGCACCTTCATCGGTATCACCATCACTTTATTATCTCCCTTTCTTCCAGCCTTTTTTCTAATCAGTCTCCATGCTTGACCACTAAATCCAGCTTTTTCCTTCTTTCTCTGTTTATTTTCTCGTGTTCCCTCCTGTTGAAGAGCATAGGCTCGAAACGTAAAAGATTGTTTCATTTTCCATATATATATATA
>NC_068986.1:79506959-79511221 GCF_001194135.2 Octopus bimaculoides | reverse complement strand
GAGAGAGAGAGAGAGAGAGAGAGAGAGGCTGAAGCAGGGATCCGTAGCAGACTTCCGAGTCAGCGGGTACAAATTAAAGGAAAAGGAAAACAAAACCAAGGCAGAACAAGCTTATCATATCATTTTGAATATTTAATTAAAGTAAAGATGAATGAAAGTAAGGAACAGTAGAAGTAAATAATGTATTACAGCTGTTTCTGGCATATCCCAGGTATTGGATCAATATGTTTCAATATGCTGATCCACATCCACATACACTGGCTATTCCATCGTCAGAGACAAGGCGTGTGAGAAGGAAAGTTCTAGAGATAAATTTTAATGTATGTTAGAAGTATAAAGTTCATAGTTGAACTTGTTCCGGAAGGTATGGGGGATTATCTATTTTCAGCAGCAGGTTGAGTAATTCATTCAAGTTGAAAGGATAAACCTAGCAGTTAATGTTCATGCAGACAGTGTAAGGAAAATGATCAGCAAGAGTATATAATTTGAGAAAGACAGTTATATGGACCAAGGCATCGCAACTTAGGTAGGATCAGAGTAACTCCTGTTCACTCTGATGAACTGGAGCAACATGAAATAAAGAGTCTTGCTCGCATATGTTTATATATTTTACAATGAAAAAAAATATGTGTATGTGTTTGCCTCAATACGTTTGCAGGATAAATATTCCATAATTTCTTTATGTAATGCATTTGCAAAATATTCTCTCCGTTTGTTTAATAAACATAGACATAAACATTAAAACGTCGGATGTCAACTAAGTCAGCGTCGAATTAGTGATGCTGGAAGCTGAATCAACATGGCTTTGTCAAGTCATATTGCTGATTTGCTGTACGGTCGTTGTGAAATCTCAGCAATGAAATATTTCTCCTGCAAAGGCTAATGATATAATTTGTTGTTTCGTTGTTTCATGTGTGTCTATGTATTTGTCTACGCATATGGTATGAGAATATGAAGTTATGTGAAGTCAAAGCGCACGTGATTGTGAGTGATGAATCTGTGTGTGTGTGGATGCATATGTGGGCACATGTGTGTGTTTTTGTGCACGTGTGTGCGCTCCTTTTCTTTCTTTTCTGCGTATGTGAGTGTGAATTTCCAGAAGTCGATTTACTTATTTATTTACAATGAGGCACATATCTATCTTATGCGTGTAAGTATATAACTGAAAGAAAAATTGAATCCGTATGAGTATTGGATATCTCTATTGTCCGAAAATGGATGTAAAATAATAGACAGTGGGAAACATTGTGCGAATACAAATTCAGAATAAATGTACACTAAACTAATTCACATTTAGTTGGACGATTTCCGCTACTTTACTGCATTTAAATATCATGTGAATTGATTTCTTAACATAAGCACTGGGTCGAAATCTGCAACAGGATCTGTTCGATATGCTGAGAAACAAATATAGTTATTAATTGCACGTTTGTCTTTGCTCTTTCTGTTCTTCGTTTTATTACATTATATTTGCGTTTCAGGTGCAGATCGATAACTTCAACTATGTACATTTATATATATATATATATATATATATATATATATATATATATATATATATCATATATATGAGGGAGATAAATATACCATTGTGTTTGAATATATGTATATATGCACGTATATATGTATCAATATATATATATGTACACACACATACGCACATATATATATATAGAGAGAGAGGGAGACACATATACATATATATGTAATTGTGTATTCCTTTATTGATTTTCATTATTGTTCTACGACCATGCTGGGGCATGTCCTTTAAAAAATAGGAATAATTTCGAAAGGGAATGAAAAATAAAAACATTTACCAATCTATATTCCGTACCATGGTTTCAAGTTATTTTAGCAAGATAAAAATATACCTTACAATGGTCAAACTATCTTCAGCGGAATAACCAGATTACATATAAACACGAGTCATAGGGAGCACGGCTTATGTTCATATGTTAATTTTTCATAATTAACCGCGCATGTGCGCTTTACCTTATCGGCAGCAAATACAAAAATGCCGATTTTCTTTCAGAAATTAGCCAAAAAATATTCTATCATCATTAATAAATTATAGGGCAGCAAAAAAATTTTTGAAATTTTATTTACCGCCAATTTATAGGGCAGCAAAAAAATTTTAGAAATTTTATTTACCGCCCATTAATGATGATAGTATATATATATATATAAGAAGACACACATGCACATACACATGGTGGGAATCGGTGTAAATGTAGCTAACTTCGAGTTTTCTTCATTCTAGGGATTTTTAACAAATAAGTTTTCTTGCTATGTTTACGTATCTATCTCTGAATATCTTTCTCAGCTTTCATATGTACGGTAATCCCTCGACTATCGCGAGTGTTACGTTCCAAGACCCCTGTATTAGGTGAATATCCACGAAGTAGAAGCAGTACTGTACTGTATATTTCTTTTATTAGTTTTGCAATTTGTATATATTTACTTCATCATGAATGCAAAACAACGTAAGCTTAAATAATGAGCCGTTCCTAGGTGAACTGCAATATGGCGAGGGATTAATGTATCCATGCAGGGCCCATGCCTATAATACATTTGTAATTGTATGAGTGGGATATTCAGCAGCTCTGCTTTTGCATGTGCATGTATTTGCGTATGTTTATATACATATGTGTGCATGTGTGTAAGAGTGAGTGTGTGTGCGTGTGTTTGTTTGTTTGTGGGCTTGTTTGTTTGTATGTGTGTGTGTGTTGGTCTTCATGTTTTTGTTTGTCCACCACCATCGTTTTATAGTATTGGTATTATTTACGACACCGCAATTTAGCGGTTCGTAAAAGGAGACAATTAGACTAAGTAACGAGATTTAAGATAAGTACTGGTGTTAATTTGTTTGACTAAACCCTGAAAGCATTGCCCCAAATTGGCCGCATTCCAATGAATGAAACAAGTCAAATATAAAGGATAAAAGATATGCATACGTTTGTGCATATGTGTATGCGTTTGTGGATATGCTTGCATATGAGGATGTGCGTGCGTGTGTAGATGTGCGTGCCTATGTGCAGGCACGTGCGTATGTGGATGTGCGTGCGTATGTGGGTGTGCATGGCTTAATGGTTAGGGTGTTGCACTCGTAATCGTATGATTGTGGTTTTGAATCCTTCGATCGAGCGATGCAATGTATTCTTGAATAAAATATTTCATTTCACATTGCTCCAGTTCACTCAAGGGGCAGAAGCAAAAATGTGTAATGCTGTGACATACCTGCCTCCCTGCAGGGGTAAAAATATACGCCACAGAAACTAGGAAACTGGCCTTATGATACTCTGGCGGGAGGACTGTTGGATTTTTCGACATATGTATATATACTGTCTTTTAGCAGTTGAAATATGTTAAAAACATATTTCAACTAACCTAAAGTTAGCTTCTACCTAAGCACTGCTTGGTGCTGATATTACGGTAATTTCCACAACCTCAGCAGTCTACTAGTACATATAAGTCAATGTTGTTGACTGTATTTCGTTTAAAGCTATAGCTTCGATAAGGGCTGTCCAAAGTTGTCACTCTTAACCATTTCTCATTGATAACGGCTAAAGAGCTACACATATCAATGTCTGTGAGTCAGGGGGCGACGCTGCGCAGATATGTTGTTTTTACACCTTTATACCATAACAGAATTTTTCTACATAGTAGCTCCAGTAAATTTGCCTTTTAGCAGCTAAAGTTCGCATATATGTGTGTGTGTGTGTGAATGTGTTTGTGTATGTGTGTGTGTGTGTGTGTGTGTGTGTGTGTGTGTGTGTGTGTGTGTGTGTGTGTGTGTGTGTGTGTGTGTATGTGAGCGTGTGTGAGTGCGGATTGTTAGTCTTTATGTGCGTATAGGTGTTGTCTTAAACTTCGATGCAATGGCACAATCGGTGATATACGGTCTAAAGTATATTTTTAAACAAATTCATATTATTAAGTGTGCACAAAGACTGCTGAGTGTTGCTGGATGAATTAACCAAGTCTAAACCTGTAGACACGAGTGTCTGAGATTTCATATTGTTCGGTTTGGTAACCGTTATGATAACACCATAAATAGCTTGTAGATTACAATAGTAAGTGATGTGTGCAAAAAATACCATTTCCTGGACGCGTTCAACTACAACGTAGATGTCGTGCCAAGTAACTAGGCAGTCATTAGGATGGAGTGGTTTTATAAACACATACACATGCATGCATATATATATGTGTATATATATATATATATATATATATATATAAATGTGTGTGTGTGAGTGTGTATA
>NC_068986.1:79506154-79506625 GCF_001194135.2 Octopus bimaculoides | reverse complement strand
TATATATATATATATATATATATATGGGAGAATATACAAAAAATAACAACAGACGAGGACAGGTGGTGTAAATAACAAAAGTATATATTAGTATGACGCTCGGGAATACGGAAAGTCTTTGACGTTTCGAGCTACGCTCTTCAACAGAAAGAATACGGAGACAAGGAGAAAAACACGGAGAAAAAAAATTGAATAGTGTTCAGTCAACGGTCAATCGTATATTTATATGTGTGTGTCTGTATATATGTTTGTCTATGCATGCATATATATTTACATAAAAGGAGAGATATAGAGAGACAGGCAAGATACAGAATCGAAATCAAAGAGAAATGATTGCTTGAGAAATTTATAAGTACAGCTCTGTACCAATCTACATGTGTGTAGCTATATATGCGAGCGTATTTGTGCGTGTACCGATATATATTACTATATTTCTATATATGCATGTATATATACGCATGCGTGTATATA
>NC_068986.1:79492014-79505872 GCF_001194135.2 Octopus bimaculoides | reverse complement strand
GGAGAAAGCGGAAGTCATGCAGGAGGTTGACCGCACAAAAAAGAAAAGAAAGAAAGCGGAAGAAGGTAAGTAACAATGGTTCCTCATCGAGTGATCTGCACAATTATCTCTTATGGGGTCCCGGTTTACAACAGCAGGATTGCCTGCAGGCGGCATGAGACTTAATCGGGGAGGTAGAGTAAGAGGTCTTAGTGCCCCAATTCGAACTTGGTGATTTTGGTAAGAGGCTTAGCACCTCAAGTTGAATATATTTACTGAACTTTGTTTTGATTGGTAAGAGGCTCAGCACCTCAATTTGCAACAGTTGTGAAAGGTTCAACACCTCATTTGTGATTTTTAAAAAGAACAATGTTATCGAGAAGTAACAATAGGCGGGAGTTGGCAGCTTCCCCCACCAACCATCTTCTTTTTCATTCCATCATCATCATTGTGTCTGTGTCCAGCTTCCATCTGTATTATGGCATTATGGTAAATGTAATGAAATAAAGAAGCTTGCTTCCCTGGCGATATGGTTCCAGATTCAGTCTCACAACGTGGCACCTTGCGCAAGTGTCCTCTACTATAACCTCGGGCCGACCAATGACTTCTGAGCGCATTTGGTAGACAGAAACTGAAAGAAGACCGTCGTATGTACATATATCAGGCTGAGTAAAAAGTAAGCTACATTTTGGAACATGAAATTCATCACAATATATTTCAACGTAAGTAAGTACCATTACAATCAACACATTTTAGCAACGAGTCACAATTTCTTTATTCCAGTAATATAAAAATCTGGTGTTCTGGAGTTGATAAACTCTTTGAACACACTTTCAGCATCAGGTTGATTTTTTTACCCCTTTTACAGGAAACCATCAAGATGCTTGAAAAAGTGGCAGTCGGTAGGAGAAAGGTCTTGGGAATAAGCTGGGTGGGGAAGAACTTCGTAGACAAGTCCCCTCAACTTCTGGAGTGTCATTAGTGAAACGTGTGATCGAGCATTGTCATGAAGAATGATTAGCACTCTTCTGTTGACCAATCTGGAACGGAAGAGTAGCAGTTCTTCGTTTATTTTGGCAATTTAATGGCAATATGTTTCTGCAATGATGGTTTTTCCGGGTTTTAAGAAGTTATAGTGGATGAGTCCAGCAGTACATCACCAAACAGTCACATGCTTCTTTTTAAAGAGCTTGGGTTAATGGAAGGTTTTCAGTGCTTTCATTTTGGTACAATAACTGCGAAGAACGTTTTTCATTATTGTACAGAATCCACTTTTCCTCGCAAGTTACGATACGGTCAAGAAATGGATCGGACTAGTTACGGAGAAGAAGTGACGAGCAAATTTCATATCTGCGCATTTTCTGATTTTCATTCAAATCGTGTGGCACCCTTTTGTCAAGCTCTTTTTATTTTCCGATCGCACGCAAATGGTTTCAGGCATTTTTATGGCTAACTTAAAGTTTTTCTTGAGTGGTTTTTACGTAGATCTTTCTCAATGAAGGTCTTTAATCGACGGTCACCTATGACAAATGGGTGTCCAATACGGTAACTATCTTCAAGGCTCAAGTCTCCACTTCGACATCGTTCAAACCGTTTTCGATCTGACCACTCACTGGTCATATCATGAGCAGTTTCAGCTGCTTCACGTCCTAGTGGTTCGGCAAAATTGACCGATAGAGTAAATATTAGGCTTACTAAGAATAATTCCTAGGGTCGATTTGTTCGACTAAACGCGGTGCTCCAGCATGGCCGCAGTCAAATGATTGAAACAAGTAATATATATATATATATATATATATATATATATATATATATGTATCAATGTTTGTTTTTATGTCCTGTTATAATAAAAACTATTGTACGTTAATGAAAAGTACAAATTTATTAATCTTATACAAGAATATTGTTGGCAGTGACTTCGGGGGTTCGGTCAGCTAAGCCATCGTCGGACTGTGCTGCATTAGACTTAGTTAAACATTAAATCTTTGAGCTTCAATATTGTTCATTAGAAACTTCTCGCACTGGAAAAAAGTAAGTGGTAGTCTACAAAAGTAAGTGGTAACTTGGCAAAATAACAAGCAGTTTGAGAAAGTTCAAATTGTCCATCACATAGTTAAGCATAATCTCCTGTAACTTCAATGTTGAAGTTCAAGGAACTTGAGATAATCTTATTTGCGCACTGTGATCGCACTGTAATCGCACTGCAGTGTCAAAAGCCGTAGCTGTCATGTATGCCGGGTCATACATCTGAGTATCATGAGTGGATGTTTCTATGAATATAACTACAACGGCCCCGTCAAAACCAGCTGGTTACTTTAATCTCGAAATCAAAATAATTTGGAGCATAAAACAATTTTGGACAAATGCACAAGGACTGATCTACAGTTGGTGTGATTCTTAATCGAATTATGTACTACATTTGCGACAAAAATTTTGAAACCAAATTAGGGTTAAGCAGAAGCTGGAAGGTCTCTATTAGAAATGGTATCACACCTGTTACAAGCATATGTTCTCCATGGTTATGCTCGAAATCTGTATTACGAAAACATATAATGATAAGAATGGCTAACCTACTGAAGAATACGAACTCAGTGCATTCGTAGAGTATACATTTTTATTAAGGGTATTCCAGAAACATTTCATCTTTGTGATTGAGAATTTTCGTATAAGTTGGCATTTTGCAGACTGAGAGAATTGAAAACGGTATTGTGTTGTGTAGTGTTGTGTGTGTGTACGTGTGTGTGTGTGTGTTTGTGTGTATGAGTGTTTGTGTGTATGTCGCGCGCGCGCGTATTACGCAGAACACGCCCTGAATCTGTGCTGAAATATATATATATATGTGTGTGTATGTACATATATATATATATATATAATATTTGAAAGTCTCTCTCTCTCTCTCTCTCTTTCTCTCTCTCTCTCTTTCTCTCTCTCTCTCTCTCTCTCTCTCTCTATATATATATATATATATATATATATATATATATGAGAGCATAAGCACAGACTACTTCTAAGCCTTTGATGTGCGGATAAAAGAGGTAGGGGGCACCTGTAAGTAGCTGCAAAATTTCCGGTTAACAGAATTTATGGCATTGCCTAATTCAATACTTGATTGTAACTCTTGTTCTTGTATTGCTAATTACTGTTGGTAAAAACAAGAATGTTTCAACATCACTTACCCCTTCTATAAATTCACAAGATAAGTTAGTGCTGGATAACTTCAATTAATAAAGGTCAAGCAAATGAGTTTGTTTGTTTGTCTATTCTGTGAGATAAATATTTATCTTTATATCTATTTAACGCATAAGTCTATCAGGTGACGGGCGCTCTGATATTAAGTTTCCTACGGGGCATGTTCATAATTACGTTAACAATGATAATAAGTATAGCCAGAAAACCATTATCGTTACACTATATTAACATCCCCCCTCTATAATTCTGTAATCTTGATTTTTTTAAAAAATAAGTTGTTTGATAACAGCATTTATGTCATCATCATCATAATCATCATAATCATCATCATCATCATGCATTTGACTGATTAATATGGGATTTTACAAGACCCCTATTTGTGTGCCCATATTTCTTACATATATGCAGCGTTGTCTTCTGGGAACTTACAATTCTCCTTATATACAACAGCTGTTTTGTAATATTGTTGGGGTTTAAGGTAGCGAATTGGCAGAATCGTTATCACACTGTAGAAATACTAAGCGGAATTTCTTCTGGCTTTGCGTTTAAGTTCAAATTCACCTGACGTCGACTTTGCCTTTCAGGAATTCGCGATCTATGAAATAAGCCCATTTGATGTACTCGACTATTCTCCCACAACAACACACGTGCGCGCGCACACACACGCATATTTAGACTTTGTGTCTGTAGTAGAAAGAATTATTGTTGGGTGTAATTTGTTATATATGACGTATTTTCAGAGGTATGCCTGTTGTACAGACAATGTGCCATATCAACTGCTATTTTGTTGGGTATTGGCTGTTTCATTTTAGCTGTAGGATTGGTGTTTTGTGTTTTCGGGCAGCATGGTAATTGTATGGTGAACGTGTTGTGTTAGTTTGTTGCTAGATATTATTTAGTGAAAATCATGTAGCATGTGATTTGCATGAACTGCTAGTGTTATAACGTTGGGTATTGATTATGCAAGAATACGTGTTGTGTCATTTTATAGGGTGTTGATTTGTGTAGTGTATGTGTTAGGATGTATTGATTGGTGCGCGTACCAGATCCCTTTGAATGCTATTGGTTACATGTCATGGTATGTGCTCACCGTGTGAACTACGCTTTCTGCAGTAACTAGAACCACAATACAGTCATGTAATATAATTGTAGTAGCTTTAGTGTTCTATAGAGAATTAATGGCAGATTTCAGCGATGACGTTTTCAGGGAGACTCAGCGTCAAAGAAGACCAACTTCTGGTCTAATTACAATGAAAATATTTCCAAAATCTCTGTCCTGTCAGTGCTACCAGTTTGGAATAAATTTTAAGGACATGGAAGAACCATGTTCTAAACCTGTATAAATTACGAGCAAAGCGATGAAACCGTGATCGGCGGTCACATCTGCAGTTTTGATTCCTGGTAGATTAAGGGCTAAAAGATGTTAGTATGTCTGGGATGGATGGGATGGATGTCACCGTTGTCCGAATTCCTTGATTTCTTTTACGACCATATTTTTTGTGAATTAGGGACAGCTACAGCATACCTCACAGCTGCCACGAAATAAGTGTTGTTAGACATATTCTAGAGGAGTTGGAATAATGATCTGTTTACTTGATGTAGAGATGCATGCTCCCTTGTTGTCTCGATATCTGTTATTATTTTCCCAGTGTTACCATTGTTGTCGCAATCTTACATATTAAACTCCTCAACTTTCCTTTCCTACTCCACTTCTTTCTTTTTATTCTACTTGCCCCCAATGTCTTTCTCCTCTTTATTAATAAGTATTTAAATCCCTACTCTAATTTTCTGTACTACACAATCTATTGTGCTGTCTGTTCATGCATAGGACAACAGTATTGGAAATATTAAATGTAAAGTTGTGTCACGTAATAACGATTCATATTATTATTACCCCAAAATGTTCATTTTAATACTTGCTTAGGATTTCTTTTTCATTATCAGTTTTTTCTTTCTATCACCTCTGCCGCTTCCATGTTGAAGCATTTTCTGCTTCTGTCTGCAGTTCACAAACCATTAAGTTATCAGGAAAAAAAAATAAACTCCTGAGAAGAGCTCTTGACTTAGTCAAGTAAAATTGAACTTAATCTCTGACATAGATGCATGCAATATACATGCACAAGTAAGTAATTTTATATCTGTCAGGTCACTGCATTTCCAGTTTTTAAAAAACTATTGGGAAATTATGTGCTAATCTTGTTCAAAATTTTTGTCAATTATTGGAAAAACTTACCAAAATTTGAGAACTACTATTAGAACTAAATTTATCAGAAAGATAATTATAAAGTAGGGTATCTTAGATCTAGCTATAAACGCGAAACATAACACCTCCACTGGAAATATTGTGCGTTGCCATCATTTTCCCTTACCATACTTCCTGAGTTCCTCATATTTTAAACAATTCATTTCATGTACTCACTCTATATTGCATTCCACAACAACGGCTTATTCTTTATTATGTCATACCATACCATACGGTTAAGTTTTCACTTCATTATACGGATATGGATTGAGAACATGAAAACTTCTGATCGGTAAGCATCATTTACACATAAGCACTATGCCTTTGCCACCCACTTGCATTGCTTTTTCTTGACTCCTCTGAAGAAATTTGATGTTGATCTGCATTGCATTGATGCTGTTGAATGACCGTTTTTTATGTGCTAGCGAAGATGATGAAATGTTGGTTACATATCTAGGTATATTCTTTCAAATACTTGAAGGTGGCCTGGAATAAAAAAAAGCATGTCACTGAAGTGGTAGTGTATGATGATGAAAACTTTGGCAAACACAAGTCATTGGCTATTTAACCGGATGATTAATCAAACAATCGATTACTTAGTTGGTTAAATAGTTAATCACTTGAGGAACAATAAAAAAGTGAAATTAAACCAATGCGTGTATTTATTATTTTCATTATGACCTTCCCAAGAAACAAAGAATCGTCTACTTATTCTTCTTGTCACCATTCTTTTCTCCCCCGCTTCATTTTCTTGTCACACTTAAATCACTAAGTTAATTTCCTGTATAACTATCCCACTCATCGATTCATGCATACGATGAAAACGTTGTGATTATCAATTACTTAAACTTTCTGAGACACATATAATTACTTCTTCGGTGCCTCAGTACATTGTTTATCCAATATTTGCCAATAGTTTATTGGCATCAAGTTATCAGAAAAAAAAAAACTTCTGAGAAGAGCTCTTAACTGACTTAGTCAAGTAAAATTGAACTTAATCTCTGGCACAAATGCATGCAATATACATGCACAAGTAAGTAATTTCATATCTATCCGGTCACTGCATCTCCATTTAAAAAAAAACTATTGGGAAATTATGTGCTAATCTTGTTCAAAATTTTTGTCAATTATTGGAAAACCTACCAAAATTTTGAGAACTAGTATTATAACTTAATTTATCAGAAAGATAATTATAAATTCCGTCTTAATTTATTTTTTATCGCACACTTGCTTGCAATCATCGATTATTGTATTTTTTTCATTTCTGCAAGGAATTGTTATGCAAATATTTAAATTATTATGCAACTGTCTTAATCCTACAACTGAAATAAACAAAAGAAATTGCTTTATATTTATTCCCTTGTGTTCTAGAGTTACAAACATCCTTCAAATGTCGATGTTGTTGTTGTTGTTGTTGTTGTTCTTCTTCTTCTTCTCCTCCTCCTCCTCCTCCTCCTCCTCCTCCTCCTTCTTCTTCTTCTTCTTCTTCTTCTTCTTCTTCTTCTTCTTCTTCTTCTTCTTCTTCTTCTTCTTCTTCTTCTTCTTCTCTACTTGAATTATGGTGCAAGACATTTCATTGAAGGGCATCAGGTCGTACTAGATGATTATAGGATTAAATTATTTAGTGTATTCTTGCTTTTGTTTTAAACCGACAGGTAGTGATTTTAAACGGCTTTGGTTACTATCTTTAGCATGTCGAGCGATGGCATAGAGGTTCCTTTGAATGGACTTTATTGTCTTTGATTAGCTGCAATAGGCTCAGATCAAATATACCGAAAACAAGAGGTAGCCAATGAAAGAAATTGCTCTTATGTCATTTAAATCATCTTTATTGAGTGTATGTTAGATGCCAAAACAAATTTCAAGGCAGCTCTTCTATGTGACATGAGTGTCACGTTGAGCATGTCGCTGCTCTTCATATTGTTTTTTTTTTTTACTTATTGTTTTACTATGTTTATTGTTGATGGTGGAGATGATGATGGGGACAGTGGTGATGGTGATGAAAGCGATATTGGTGCTACAGCAGGTGATGTTCGTTTTGTAGGAGGAGCGGTGATTGGTTACAGGTTAGCACTTGTCATACATTGTATCAAAGATGTTCCAACTGTGATCATCAGTTTCTTTAATTATTTTCTGGCATAGTGCATATTTTTTCTTTGATTTTACATTTATTCGAGCGGAAAGGACCCTTCCCATAACCTTTGCATATATTCCAAGACCAGTGAGCTTCATGACATCGATGCTCGTCTTGAATAACTACAAGTTGAGAACGGTTGGAAGAACATGGGCAAGTACGATGGAAGATGCGGTAGACAAAATTTCAGAGAATTAGAAAGTAGTGAGCCTGGTATGTATATATATATATATATATATATGTGTGTGTGTGTGTGTGTGTGTGTGTGTGTGTGTGTGTGTGTGTTTACTTGTTTGTTTGTTGTGAATTTGTGCATTGTGAATGTGTGTGTGCGTTCATGTATACGTTTTCGTGTAGATTATATGCTGTCAGCTATCTCCAAGCATCAGCGGTCATCGTAGCAGCGGTAGTTGGATGGGATGATTAGTTTCACGACACTATACTTGCTAGCTTTCACTTAGGCGCAGTCTAAAATATTAATGTATGCAACAAGAACACCACAAACACTATTACAAAAATATAGCAGCAGTTTCCATTATGGGTGTTACTTAAATTTGATGAAGAACCTGTAGCTCTTGCGAAATGAGCTGCATTATAGTTTTGAAGAAGACAATTACTTTATGCGATGCAATTTGTGTGGTTATGAATGTGAGATCATCCGAAGAGTTAATCAATAATTGTGAGGTCTAGCATTTTTATTAACATTGACGGTTTTAGTTGCGTGTTGTCTAAGACCCGGGAAGAAAGGAAACAAGATTATTTCCCTGATTAGTGTAATTATTGCATATTTGTGCTACTGAAAGACACAAGATTGATATGTATCCAACAGAGAATATTTCCGAATATTTCCAAATCTCGACCTGCCTCTTCACAGCGGCAGGTGGAGATTTGAGTTGAAAGGTCTGTTTTGGTTGTGTATGGATAATGCCTGTACAAAAGGTTTTAGAAGAATAAAGAAAGTGGTATGATCTGCATAGAAATATCTTGTCTAATGTGTCATTGCTTTCATAAAATGGTTGGGTGTGATTTGAGGGATACCTGAAGTTGGTATCACTGGCACATAGAGAGAATTATATGCATAATCCCTTAATGACTGGTATATTATCCCCTTTGGTTTGTTGCTAAATATTGGTCATTATATTCAACGGTAGAAATTATGGATGCTTAGTAGATATATGGGACATCCTTGATTGCCATCTTCCAGAAACCTCTATGCAGTGTTTAATGTATTTGTACTATAGGAAAAAGAAAGTGATATTGGCAGTTTTAGAGTGATAGACACCGACGAAAAAGAGATAATTTTCTTGAAAATCACATCTTAACTTTGATTTGCTATTTATATCAAATACTCTCATGTTCAAGCCGTTAATTTGGAGGAAAAAGCATAAACACCTTACAACCTAACGTATTTTAAACACCAAAAGAAAGTGTCGTTACTTATTTTTATAGTATCGAAAATCGTGACATATAAATATAAGCTGTGTGACAGAGATTGCCCGCGTGCCAAATATGTAGAAAATCTTATTTGGTTAAACTTAAATGATCTTTATCATTGTGTAGTTATTTTGAATGTAAATATCTAACTGTAAAAGGAATAGGGGAAATATAGAAGGAAAATACTTTTATTATTGCGTACTATGTATTGTTTTTTAATGCTATAATCGTACTTTCAGTTTGCATTTCTGTAAGTCGAGAAACAAATGCAAGAATCCTGGGCATACAGTTGAATTATCTAAAGTATGGCGTTAACGCTTTGCAAATATATAAAAACGATTTTTGTTTTGTTAAATTTATAGCAGATTTTCTAAGCAAAATAATTAATTGAGAAAAGCCGCCAAAAGAAAAAATGTTACACTTGATGAAACAATCGTTGAAAATATAGAAATAAAAAGTTGCTCCTGTATAATTCTTTTTCTTATATAGGCACATGGCTTGCAATTTTAAAGGAGGTTTTAGTCGATCAAATAAACCCTTGTATTTTGCTTCTACTTAATCTTATCGATCCCTTACTGTTTATAATGACGTCTATCACAATTATTGTTCCCATTGTAAACTTTTTCGATCTGATCTGTACAGCCTTGTGTGTGTGTGTGCGTACGTATGTGTGTGTGTGTGTGCCCGTGCATGCGTGTTTGTGTGAGTGCTTATGTATGTGGGTAGGTGTGTGGCGTGTCTTCAGTTAAGCATACGCATTAAGAATTTGTTGCCTTGAAGCATTTTTATATTTTCGTTATTCATTTTGCAATAAATTTGGATTTGTATTTCTTTTTCTGCAAGGTCTTTTTCAACAATTATTGAGATACTTCAATACACACAGAGAAGCTTCGACGTTCTTTCTATATGCAGTCAATTAAATCAATTTAAAAACATAACTTGTATCTATTTATATCGAGCCTGCGCTTTTATGTAAGGAACGCTAAACATACTTCGGATATTATGTGACATCTATAATGTGTATGGAACACAGGCTGAAAATAATTATACATTTTAGTAGTTTTTATTTTATGTAAGCTCGCTCCACGTTATATGGAAAGAATGAGCACCCCAAATTCTCTTCATTACTTTTCACTCAATGTTATTCATTCTGTACATATCTAAAGGAAAATCTGTTCTGTTCATTTTTCTGGAGATGTTTTCGTGGAAATTTTGAATACTAATTGTAGCAAGAATATTTCTTTATTAGTTTTGGGAAATCTGTTTGGATATTTAATGTTAGTAATAACATTTTGAGTAATTTCGCAGATTTGTGTTTCCACTTATTTTCCAAATACAAATCTGTTTTGGATTTCCTACTCTTTTAGGGAAACAGTCTAAATGCAATGTTTCTTTTCGTTATCTTTAGGATTAAACTATTTAGTTTAAATTACTTCAAAATGTGTTCTCATAAAATGTTCTGCCAAAATACTACGAATTATGCCTTCTTGGCATAATATTGAGGCAATATTCCATTTGGCGTATAAACTAGAAATAAGAATCCATTCCTGACTATCTCTACTCGTTTACACTTAATGTGTGTATGACTACATTATCTAATGTCTCCTTTTGAGTAGAGTGTTATCACAGAGCAAGTTTGATAGCTAGATCCTGGAAATCGAGTGACAACACAGATGTTTCGTTTGATCGCGAAGAAATATAGAGGAAAGTAAAAGTGGGTGAGGTATAGCAGTAATGGTGAAAATTATTGAAACGCCACAAAACATTACTAAATGAAGTGAAAAAAAAAATATAGAGACATAACACCCTATATTTAGTAACTACAGAGAAAATTATAGAATGGAAACACGTTTTGAGTAAATAAAATAGATTCTGGAGGCGTCTCTCCCTAAAAATTCTAGTGTAAAAACATAAAACGTCACCAAATGTCTTTTATCTTATACTTGATTCAGTTACTGGATTGCGCTCATGCTGTAGCACCACCTTGAAATGGTTTAGTCAAATGAATAGACATTAGTAATTATTTTGTTAATTCTGGTGCTTATTACATCGTTTTCTTCACGAAAGACTAAGGTAAGGTGGACGTAAAGAAACCAACATCGGTTGTCTAGCAATGCTGGGGGACAAACCAAAAAAATACATACATCACTATACATATATATACATACCTGCGTACACACATAAATACATAGATATATAGATACATAAATGTACACAGACGCATAGATATATTTATTATGAACCCCACCCCGCATATAGTTATATACACACACACACACACACAGACGCACACATACACACGCACACACACAGAAACAAACACACACACACACACACACACACAGAGAAACAAACAAACACACACACACACATATATATATATCCATCTATATACATATATTATATATTATATGTGTGTGTGTGTGCGTGCGAGCACGTGTGTGTGTCTATTATATATATACGAGAAGACCTAAGCTTAAAAGGCTTTGATAAAACTTTGCCTAGGTGCTACCTAGAACCTTGTGGTTGGGAGGCAAAATTCTTACCACGAACTATGACTGCGCCTATATAATGACTAAATTTGAAAGTATCCATCACACTATACACGACTAAACTTCCATAAGGAGTTTACTCTCATTTTAAGGAGTGTTATAGTTCGTCTCTGATTTAAAAGCAATTTTGAGGCAGAAGAATTGATAAATTATGCGACAGAGGTAATGTTTCGCTCAGAATAAGAGCTATATCGAGAGAAATCAGCGCGAGTACATAGCTGGGTGTTGACCATGAGAAATTATAATAGTGTATATTCATTTATATTGGCAACCATTCAAGCCTAACACTTTTTGTTGTCTATCCAAAGCTGAAAGACCCATACTATTTACGTAATCAATATTAATACTTTTGCATTGATATTTAGAATTTATGATCAGCAATAAAAACATGCAAACTGCTGAAAAGAGAATATATAATTTCCGAGACAACTATGTAGTGTGTGATCATGGAGCGAACATATTAATTCACGAAGACAGATGTTCAAAATAACACTTTGAAAGAGTAACATAAAAGTGGAAATATGAGACTGAGAGTAAATAAATAAACAAAATGAAGGTAAGAACAACAAAGAAAAGAAATAAATGACATAAAATGTTTCTCAGATTGTTTACATAGTTTAGTATATTAAAAGCTTTTTATTGTTTATTCAGATCAGTATAGAAAAAAAAGATATTTACTTTTTTATTCACATAGAAAAAATATTGTTTTAGCTTCCCGAGATATTACACTATTAAAGGAATCGGCGCTGACCAAATCGATTGTGTGCTGAAGATTCAATGGCTTGTGTGTCATCGTTGGTTAAAACATGAGGCTGTTCTGGCTACTGACTTATACAATTTCTTGTTTACAAAACTTAGATGGTTATTGCGACTTATGAAATAAAGTAGAAACCGTATATATATTTGGCTAAGTGTTTGTTTTCTTTTAGCTTTTTGTACTTAACTAAAATAAACTGATGGGCAA
This sequence comes from Octopus bimaculoides, assembly GCF_001194135.2. Taxonomy (NCBI): domain Eukaryota; kingdom Metazoa; phylum Mollusca; class Cephalopoda; order Octopoda; family Octopodidae; genus Octopus; species Octopus bimaculoides. The sequence continues at coordinate 79,493,378 of NC_068986.1, read as the reverse complement.
ATAACTTCATTTACTTCAGTTATCGTGCTATTGAGATTATGGAAAGAAACTACTGGAACATATAATTATTGGTTTTATTTATTGAAAATTTTATGATGAATCCCATAGTGGCGCTATTTTACGGTAGGAGTTACTTTAGGTCACCACAAGAAAGACATACAAAGAAGAGGAAATACTTTTCTAAATAAATCGACAGATATACTGCATTCAGCTGATAAAACGATAACCGAGGAGAACGGATGCTTAGAGTTATTTATTGTTGCCTACGAACAAAAGTCATAGTAGCAGGAGTTTATTTATTTTCATTGGCAATGTTAGCATGTATATCAAATATAAGGTTTAATACTTTCAGCAGTGTCTTATAATAATTTAATTTGCTGTGATCATGAATTATCATTTTCCTTTGGCATCATACTATTGAACATCCCGGTATTCAATGTTATTACACAACTAAAGAAGTAGAGTTCAACGTTCTGTTTTAGACATTAACTCAAAAACTATTTCAGGATACCAAATCGGAACCGACACCTGATTGCTTGACGCATTCATTGAGTAACGTCGAATTTATTTCTGAGTTGCGAAAAATAAGCCATTAAAATGCTTAATATCATATTCTCATTCATAGACATATTTGTTGTTTTATGATGTGCGATTAACAGATTCACTGGGTTGTAATTTAAATCTGTCTTTCCTTTCTGAGATATATATTTCTCCTAAAAATACGAAAGCTGTGATGTTAGGAGTCATATACGATCGTACTCACAAACGATTCGTCGAAAATGAAAGATTCGTTTTAACACATTAGTTCTTCATATAACCAGAATTTGGAGCATATAACTGACATATTCCACATTACGAAATAACTAAAGCACAAGCGTGTAAATATCCGTTTCTGTTGGATGCAGTCAGTCGGCATATAGATATTCTTCATTATGGGAGTTCATATACATTCATGTATTGTTTGTTGTTGTGGGCACTCCGTCGCTTACGACGTCGATGGTTCCAGTTGATCCGATCAACGGAACAGCCTGCTCGTGAAATTAACGTGCAAGTGGCTGAGCACTCTACAGACACGTGTTCTCTTAACGTAGCTCTCGGGTATATTCAGCGTAACAAGGCTGACCCTTTGAATTACAGGCACAACAGAAACAGGAAGTAAGAGAAAGTTGTGGTGAAAGAGTACAGCAGGGTTCGACACCATCCCCTGCCGGAGCCTCGTGGAGCTTTAGTTGTTTTCGCTCAATAAACACTCACAACGCCCGGTCTGGGAATCGAAACCGCGATCCTATGACCGCGAGTCCGCTGCCCTAACCACTGGACCATTGCGCCTCCACTACATTCATGTATATACAGTCATGAACATA
>NC_068986.1:79490203-79491329 GCF_001194135.2 Octopus bimaculoides | reverse complement strand
TATATATATATATATGTATATATACTGATTTAGTTAGAAACGATGTGAAAGGAACATAATTATAACTACTTCTCAATCCCGAAAGAATTCCGATTTAGATTCGATGAATATGTGACCTATTTCATCTATAAAATAAGCACACAACTACTCTTGGAGTTAGGTATGGGGGATTTCTTACTGGGAAGCACAGACTTATATATAGCTGAACATAATGGTTGTTCTATCAAACAGCAGTTGGCCGTTATATGTAGAGGTCAATGAAATCTGCAGATAAGTACATGTGTGAGTAACAGACCGTTACCTTAGGGACATACTGTCCTACTATTACTGCATGTGATATTCTAACACGAGCAAACATGCTATATAAATATAGCGTGACAAGTTTTGACAATATATCTAAATAGAGTGAACGTTTGTTTTACCGAAATACACATTCGAAAGTTTGAAAAAAAGGCATATTTGAACCGTAGAGTAGACCTGGATATGTAGAGAGAGATATTCAGTTTCTTCAAGCAACCTAAATATTTGATACCAAGCTTATGAATCCCAGTTTATCGATTAGGAAACAAATCACAAAGTAGTACATTTGATGATAAATTATGATGCTAAGACCATTTCGCAACAAGTGCCCAAAGTTATCAAAGCAAAGCATTACATATTACTAATTATTTTATCCCCTTGGGTACATGTCATAGCTTAGAGTGTACAGTGGCCGAGTATTCTGCAGACACGTGTATCCTTACCGTAATCTTTATGTTGAACGATTTCCGCGTCATCCACACTACTTGGCTGTTTCAGAGGATATCATTAAAGACGTGGCTGTCAGGTCTTGACAGAATCATAATGACGTGACATATATATATATGTGTGTGTGTGTGTGTGTGTGTGTGTATCCAGTTAAAGGAAGAAAAGAACATGGAGAGTAGGAAGTTAAAAATTATTTATTATAAATTAATTTGTCATCCCTACTTCTTACAGCTGTTTCGATTAAAGCTCAATAATTTAAATACAAATTTGTAAATTAAATTTGCATTTACGTAAAAAAGCATTAGTTCATCAGAGAAAAAGAAACCTGTGTATATATGTATATTGATGTGTATATATATATATATATATATATATATAT
>NC_068986.1:79487579-79489229 GCF_001194135.2 Octopus bimaculoides | reverse complement strand
AACATGTATTATTTATTTAAAATTTATTAATGAGGGTAGAAATTGATATTGATCAATTAAAACCAGTGGTCTAGCATATTAAAAAAATCCGAAGATTAAAATTATATTACATACAAGAATAAGAGGAATGACCAGCAAATGTGGATTCCTGAATGCTAGAAATAGATGCCATATCATCCAACCACGAAAAAGTATGTTCTCAGTAGAAAAATCAGCGACACAACAGACTGTAAACGAGTAAGACAAATGAAAAAATACTAAATTAAAAAACGATTAATTTACGTACCATGGTTTCACCTGTTAAAATTTACATAAGTAAATATCTGCAGGATCATCAGCGTAAATAGTGGAGATGATAAAGTAGTGGTGATCCCAAATCGAATGTGCACGTGCTTGTGTATGTGAGAGCGTTTATGTGCGTGTGGAAGGGGATTGGTGACATTGATGATGGTTTAGGTGCTGCGAAGTGGTCAGTGCTAGTGTGTGTGCTGGGGAGTGATCAGTGCTAGTGTGCGGAGTGGTGTGATGTGATGTGGTAAGGGGTAAGGATGAGCAATTCGTTAATAATAAATAATTGTTAACTTCCTACACCCCATTTTCTTTTCTTGATTTAACTGGATATAAACTATATGTTTAATGTATAGCTATTGTTTTAAGGGAATTTCATTCCTCAAGACTAAAGTATTGAACCATCCCTTTACGAGGTTAACATATCCTCTAATTGTATATATATATATATATATATATATATATATATATATATATATATATATATATATATATATATATTTCAGGTTTTGATCACATTTGTTTTCTTACAGAGAGAAAGTGGTAGAAAAAGGGATTGGCAAAAAAAAAAAAATCCATAGAAAGAGAGAACTATATGCACTTTGAAGGGATGAAATCTTATGTTTCATTTAACCTGACTTGAACTCAGAGCACTTAGAATGGGAACAGGTGCTGTAAGGCATTTTATTTGATGCACTAGTACCTCTTCAAATAACTATTTGATAAAAGAAAATATGTCATGCATTTATACTTACCATTTTAGACGAGCATTGAATGGAACTTCAACATAGCCAATCGACCTGCAAGATACAGCAGTCCTCCTGCATTTACATCCTGCAGTCTTCAAAAGTGGAAGGATATACTGTATAATGTAGTTAGGGATATATTACTGCTGACAAAAAAAAATGGGATGGTCCGAGCTGGAAAGTCTTTGGCCGTATATCTGCTCAGTCAGAGCTGACTAAGGGCAAAAGAACAGTCAATAAGAAAGTCTATACGAATTCACTAAATCTGCTAGAAATAGAAGCCATATCTCCCGGCAATCATTCTGTAGTCTGAAAACAACTGAAAGAAACATTGAATATTGTAGTCCTAGATACATGATCCCAGAAAAAGTAATCTTTTGTCGGTATTCTTAATATTCTTAATCAGAACTGATATTGCACTAAGTAACATTAGTAACCACATCAATCTGTCTGTCTGTCTAGCTGTCTGTATGTCTGTCTGTCTGTCTGTCTTTCTTTCTCTCTCACTCTCTCTCTCTCTCTACCCCCTCTCTCTCTCTTTCTCTCTCTCTCTCTTTCTCTCTCTCTCTCTCTCTCTTTCTCTCTCTCTCTCTTTCTCTCTCTCTCTCTTTCTCTC
>NC_068986.1:79485603-79487538 GCF_001194135.2 Octopus bimaculoides | reverse complement strand
TCTCTCTCTCTCTCTCTCTCTCTCTCTCTCTCTCTCTCTCTCTCTCTCTCTCTCTCTTTCAATGAAATGTTAGCAAGGATTTCATTTTATATTATATTGTCTAATTGATTAATTCTGAAACATTGAAGTCACACTAGTTCCGATGTAATATGTTTAAGGATAAATGATGATTACGTTAAAAGATTGAGTACGCCTGTGTACCTTTTTATCAGGAATACCTCGGTACCGCTGCGCTTCAACGACTCAAAAGAATAACAGACAATAAGGGTTTCTCTTCTAAAATTACTTCATTCTAAAAAGTTAGGGTTGCATCAAATTTTCTGAACGTTACCAAAGGGTTAAAATATATTGTCGCTGGTATTCGGTAACCTTCATTCAACCGTAATGAAAAATATTCTCCCCATAAGCGCCGTGTCTTTTATTTACACATCTAATTACAATTATATAGTTGTACACACGTATGTGTATATGTTCATGTACTCGTCCTCCCTACTCATCTATTCTCTTACTTTTGTTCTCTGCTTCAAAAGCACCTCTGTCATCCCTACTGCAAACAACGTTAATTTTATTTATAATCCCTAGTTTCATTTTATTACCTGTTATTTTGATCTCTATAGCGAATTCATTAATATAAACTTAGTAATAGCTCCACTTATTCACTCTCCCAGCTTTAACCGGGTTGGTTGGGTCGTCTCACAGCATGTCCTATTTTGTTAGAACTTCTAATTGTTAAATTTTCTTTTTATTCACCTGAAGAAAACGATTTTACTCATGATGTAACATTTTTGTTCATCAATAACGAACACGTCTGAAACAGCTGTTCTGAACCCCAACGTATCTGTTATATACATACATACATACTTTTAAACAAAATAATATATTCCTCTATACACAATCATACAAAACCCTTCTTTTTGTATTTATTTTTACTCGCATATGTATATGTATATATATATATATATATATATATTTATATATAATCAGCAGCAAAATATTCGAAAGTGAATATTTATAAGATACTAATATTTCTATTATTATTGAAGGCAATATAAATAATTGTTAATAACAGAAACATTAATATATGTGGTTGCAGGTCTAAAAAATAGCATTATATAACCAAAGAATTAAAATTATATTAATCATAAGGACACATTAAAGTGTCTACCTGATAGGAATAAGAGTCAAAACTCTTAATTGGACAACCAAAATAAGTTACACTAGCCATATATTTACTGGTGGACCGGTTTCTAGTTTGTGGATAGGTTTCTGGTTTGAGACAAGGATCTTACGTTCTTCAGCACATCTAAACCCCTTAAAACATTATCCTAATTTGCTATGTTGATATCTGCTATGTTGATATCTGCTGGCGTCCTTAATTGCTTAGCTCCAAAATGTGGACAACCTCAGTGTGAAAATTACTAATCAGCAGCAAAATTTCTATTATTATCAACTAATTATATTGCCTCCGTTAATAATAGAAATATTAATATCTTATAAATATTCACTTCCGAATATTTTGCTGCTGATTAGAACTATTCACAATGCGGCTCTCCGCATTTTGGCGCTAAGCAATTAAGAATGCCAGTAGATATCAATTTGGCAGATTAGAATAATATTTCAAAGGGTTAAGATATGCCGAATAAGGAAAGATCTTTGTCTCAAACCAGAAATCGGTCCACAAATATACTTGGACCAGTAAATATATAGTTTTATGCTACATTGGCAAGTGAGAGATTTTTTCGATCTGCTAGTTTACCGTTGAATCTGTTGTTTTCAGTGTAAATTATTCTGGTGGTCCAAATAAGAGTTTTGACTCTTATTTCTAGCAGGTAGACAATTTAATGTGGCCTTATGATTAATATATATGTGTGTGTGTTTGTGTGTGTGTGCGTGTGTGTGTGTGTGTGTGTGTGTGTGTGTGTGTGTGTGTGTGTG
>NC_068986.1:79482178-79485445 GCF_001194135.2 Octopus bimaculoides | reverse complement strand
CCTTTGTGTTCTAAGATGAAATCCCTTTGGAATTGATTTTACATTTCATCCATCAGGTGTTGATAAAATATGAATCTTCGGTAAAATTATGCAGAAGCGATTTAATTCCCAGTCGTGGATTTAACACAATTTTAAAGTGTAATATTGCTTTTAGCAACTCCAGGTCATCGAATCTGTGCTATTTATCGTAACACTAATCACGTTACAAATTTCGGATAAAAAGAAGGCATAATTGAGTTATTTCTCCATCGTAAATGGTTTAATCAGGGTACAAGGCCCTTTATGAAGACTAGTGCCTGATCCATAATTAAAATGATGACTTAAAACAATTTTTTTGTTTGACAGCTTTGCCTTAATGATTATGTTAAATTTCATTCTACATTGAAGGATTACTTCACCACCAAACGACATCCCACCCACATTACACCACTGTCAGCACAACCACCATCACCATCACAACTTTCATCCCACCCCAACTCATCCTCTCCATCCTCCACCCCCACTTCGTCCTCTCCTCTTCGTCTCCCTCTTCATGTCCTTCACGTCTACCCTTCCTGTTCCCTCCTCTCGACCTCCTCTCGTCTTCCTCCTCCTCGCCTTCGTCTTCCATGTCCTCTTCCTCGCCTTCGTCTTCCATGTCATCTTCCTCCTATTTTCCCACCTCCCCTCCGCCCTCTTCTTCTTCCTGCTCCTTTGTCTTCTGACATAAAGTTTTGTATTTCATTCATAAATCAATCCTACTACAGGACGTTTGCTGTCTGAGAGAAAGAGAGAGAGAGTGAGAGACAGACAGGCACACACACGCGCGCGCACACACACACGCACACACACACACACACATACACACGCACACACACACACATACACACACACACACACACACACAGATAGAGGAACAGAATAGAAAATCAAGCTGAATGGCAATGGTATTTTATCGTGAGTTTGAATTAAAAGAGCTGGTCTCTGCACTTGCTTTAATCCTGCTATTGAAGCATAATACAACGAAAATAGTATCTCATCTGAAAACAATCAATGAAAACACCGTTACAAGAAGGAAGATTATATACGTGTATACATAGTTACATACATAAGTGCATATATATATGTGTGTACGTGTGTGCGTGCGTGCGCGTGCGTGCGTGTGTGTACGTATATGTTTTCCCTCTCCTCTGAAATATTAGGTATCGACGTAATGTTGACATCGGCATCTGATTATGTTGTTATCTGCTGTAGGGTTACATGATGAACATGTTTAAAGGTTATTTTAGGAATCAGGAGAATTGTGGAGATAATTTAGAACATTATACTTGTCGGATGAATAACTACGGGGTATTTCATTTATATGATTAGTTTTGATCGTAAACAACAAAATCTATGTTGACACTAGGTGTGGTCAGATGGAATATGATCGCTAGTTGGAAAGAAATTAAAAGTGTCAGTGAAATATACAGAATTCGAGTTTCAGTTTTCCGAAATAATTTCTTGATACCAGTTTTAAAAACTGTTTCTTGTACTTTAATAACCATTGAAATACATAGAAACGAAATGTTTCTCCATACAACATTGTATATTTATAGAAGTATGATTGTAATATACGTGATTGCTTTATACATGAGCATTTTATAAAAAAGCGACTTTTAAACAAGAATCATTAATGTGGTTTTGGCTCTTTCCGGTATAGTCCAAGTTAGCCCATAATTTAAAAAGGAAAATGAAAATAAATAAATAAATAAATAAATAAGACAGGAGCAAACTTTTGGGAAAATGTATCTAATTAAGGTGGAGTACAAATATATATCTCTAGAATTAATGCATTTAAACTTGAGAAGAAAAAATAAACAGTTACGTTATATCATTCCCTCACCTCCTTGTACTGGTTCACATTTGTCGTTTGATGTCATAATTCGTTAATATAGGTTAAATGATGTTTGTTTTGACTGCATATCAGATGTAAAAGTATCAAATATAAATTCCAAATAGGCTCGTTTCACTTATAATTTATCACTTTTCTCGTAAATAAATTAAAATAATTTTCTTCCTCTATTAACATTATTCTCTTAAACCATTTATATTTCACTTAAAGCTTCACAGATGAATGTATATTCGCTGCTAACACGCTATAAGTTTCTCACAAATACCGAGGCTTTATTCATAGTAACACAGGTATAAGGATAAAAAGGAAAATGCGCAATAAGAAATTATGCTTAAGTAATATTAGTTCCACCATTATAACAGATATTATAATGGAGCCATATTGATCTTGCGAGAAAGGAAAGAAATTTTGTCATGTATGTAATTTATATTAATAAACACAACTAAGTAGCGTAAATTCTTTACCTGGCGTATTCATATCTTTCTTACTAGGTTGTGATGTCCTATAATTTCAGAGTTTGGCGGGGAACGGGTGAGATAATTGCCATACTTTTATCGAGGGTATGAGCAACATAGGTGAGGAGACTTAGCTTCTATCATGTAGTGACACTTCCCTAAAATCTCGTTTCATCTAGTAATTACAATTGTCCTCCTCGGAAATCGTCGTCATGTTATAACTGATATATTTCAGTTATCATTGTCGCGCGGATGGTACTATGATATAAGAATATTCTTGAGGTTTTTAAAAGGATTATTAAGACCCAATTCAGCATTTGGTGCGGTGACTAATGTAACGAAATTGAATTATGGAGTGTCATAATTGTTCAAGACATTAACTGTCATCTCCTTTGCCGATTGAGTGAATGGACTGCACACAAGCAACTAACAAAATTACAATTTTCGCGAGAAAAAATTATCATAGAATGCTATTGAGAATTATAGAACAAGATATAAGTTCTCGTCAAACAGAGACTACAATAGTTTCAAATTTCATTTAAAATGATTTCGATTTACTTACAATTATAATGCTCTTAAAGTTGCTTCTTCCCATATTCTCTTTCCTGTAAATATAGGACCTCAATCTAAATAAATCAATATTTAGTAGAGAGTTATTGAGAGCAAGAATCAAATTCCTTGGAAATCTGAGTTAGCGAGTCAATTTTGATTCTTTATCTGAAATTGCAAAAGCAATAGGTACTCTGCTTCTAATTTTCCTTACCTTCTGACAGAGGAATTTACAAACTACCATACAGGTAAATATTTATTCGGTTTGATTTACGAATTTTCCAAAGAGATATGTGGAAAAAAAAATTATTTGAACAGTACAATCATTTAAAATAGTGTGTTTGTGTGTGTGTGCGTGTGCGTTCCCTCTCTCTTTCTCTCGCTATATAT
>NC_068986.1:79481755-79482168 GCF_001194135.2 Octopus bimaculoides | reverse complement strand
ACACACACATATATATATATATATATATTAACTCATTTAAAATTCGCATGTATATATATGTGTGTGCGTATGTATATGTATATATACGTCATTAAAGTGACAAAGAGTGCCGATCAGCATCAGTATTGATGGAAAAAAAGCGCCAAATTAACTCAATAACCACAGAAAGCACTATTTTAAATGACTGACAAGTGGACCAATCTCCCTACAGCAGCAGATATATCCAGATCATCGATGATTCCCTTGTCAGTCATTTAAGATAGTGCTTTTTGTGGCTACTGAGATGTTTGGGTCTTATTTGTAACAATACTGGTGCTGATGAGTGATTTTGTCACTTTGTGACGTATATGTTTTTGCCCTTAGGTTGTTAAATTGCGAATTAGCCAACTATACTATACTATATATATATATAT
>NC_068986.1:79478420-79481047 GCF_001194135.2 Octopus bimaculoides | reverse complement strand
TATATATATATATACATACTGTATATATACACACACATATATACATACATACATACATACATATATATATATATATATATGTGTGTGTGTGTGTGTGTGAAAGAAACGTTTAAGATTTATTTATTTTATTATCCCGTCTTCTTTGTAAACGGTTTAATATTTAGTGTCAAGATATTTTTATTTCATTATGAAGATACTTGAACTATTTGCTAGTCTTAGCAAATCATATTGAAATGTCTACTTTATACACGATATAGACTATTTTAAGGTTACGGAGAGATTGTCAGACGAAAACAAGTGAATATTTTGAATGTCAGTAGAATATCGATGTTACGACGTATTCTTAGTCCATTATAAGTACGAATAATGACAAAACGTTTTCTTTCACAGATGAAATCAATTCTGTTAACTGTTTAATCCTAGTGCATAGAAATCATTGGGAATTGGTTTTTAAGCATTAGTAACATTTTGCAAATTATTTTCCGCTTTTATTACGACAAATATTTATAATACAGGTAAATATTAGTATCAATGTCTCTAGTTTTGAATGTGTAAACTTGAACCTAAATTACTTGCTTAACAAATAACTAAACATTTATATTTAAGTTACTCTTGAGGAAAATATTTTATGTGAAAAGTGTATATCGTATGATTGTGGGCATGTCTTTTCAAGAAGAAGAAGTTTGACATATATTATACGTGCGACAGCTATTTCAGGATAGGGTCTCACTAGTCCAAGTCCACCACCCCAGCAAAACAGCTATCTGTGACACTTGTAATTCCCAACATAATAGAACACAATTATAATCTGTAATGGTATTCTGGTCGTCAAGATATGTATTCAGATGTTACACTTTAGACTACCTTATTTATGGAAAGAAATCGAAGACAATTGAATTATTCAACAGTATAAATCATCAATATAGAGATCTATAAAATTATACAAAAATATCATATCTTAAATGTGTAATTTCTATAGGTTCCGCAAGTACTTATTAATATAGCAAAACGTACTTGAGTTGCAGATTCGGGTAGAATGTTAGAATGTCTTGTAGTGCTCAGTTAGGTTCGTTTAAGTCCCATTTTATTGATCCTTTCATCTTTCCTTGGTTGATAGAGGAAGTAGCATTAATATGGCAGGATATATATGTCACATACTTGGGCAAAAGATGTTTAACGTCCTTTATACGTTCCGTTTAACTAAAAATAGGAAATTGTTGCTAATTTTGTATTCTAGTTCAAGGCAACTTTAATGAAGCTGTCATATGTACACAGGAGTGCCAGTGATTACCGTAGCAAATTTTCTTGCTACATAATACGTAAAAAACAGCAAGATGTGATTGGGGAAATTATAGGTGTGGTTTGTAGCAGTTGTAGTCATTACGTAGATGTTCTAGATGTTCCCTTCTTCGCTCCAGTATGAATCAAACGAAACAAGGGCGTTTATGCTTCCAAATCTGTATTCCTTTTGAAATCATTGGGCATGACAATAATGAGCGGTAATACTGACACAGAAAACATTTGAACTCAGAATCGTAGTCAACAAATTTTGCTACTTTACTGTCTCTAAGTCATGTACCCAACTCTCTAATGGAGAAGAATTCCTCTGTAAGCTGAGATCAAAATAGCATTTTCTGTTGAGTTATTCCATTAATATCTAAGACGTTATGGTGTTAATCTGTTATAGAAATGACTGGAAGAAACAAACAAATTTTGTACTGGAATCTTTCCAAATTAAAGAAGGTATGAAAAGAAAAAATATGAGTTAATTATATTTAGTAGTTAGAAAGAAATTTAACATTGCTGTTTAAATAAGGTTAATTACAAAATATACATGCTTTAACTAAACTGCATGGAAGATGCCTAACAGCAATGGTAAATATCAGTGAGATAACACTATGATATAATAATAACTATTTTCTGTTTTTTCTTTTCAGAAAAAGGTATTTTTGAAACATACGAGATGATAGCGAACGTGTTTTATATCATTCACTCGTTTATCGCACGCAAGACATTCAATCTAAAATACATTCGTGAGAGAACACTTATTGGTTGTAACGTATAGGGGTCATTTGATCTTACGCAGATCGTATCTCGCTTTAACAGCAACCGTCTTCATTGCAACCAACAAATTACTGCCGAAGCGGGCCGGATAAGTTCTTTCCTAAATACAACAGCTGGAAACTGAAGCATTCCATAGATATCAGACCAAAGAAAAAAAAAAAAAGAAATTCTATAAATGAATATACGAAAAAGAAACGGTAAAAAGGAAACTATAAATACATACATCCAAGGATTATTAAAAAGGAAAAAAATAATAATGGTCAAAATAAAATATAAAGACATTCAGATGAGATATCAAAAAGAAAGTTTGAAACGTGATTGTATAGAGTGCAAATGAACCTAATTGGAAAACTACAGATTAGTTAGTACGTGCAGAAAACATGTCTGCCTATTGTGTTACTGTGTTACTCACTAACGTTACTCACTAACGTTACTCACTAACGTTACTCACTAACGTTACTCACTAACGTTACTCACTAACGTTACTCACTATCTATCTATCTATCTATCTATCTATCTATCTATCTATCTATCTATCTATTTATCTATCTATTTACACACAC
>NC_068986.1:79476811-79478213 GCF_001194135.2 Octopus bimaculoides | reverse complement strand
ATATATATATATATATATATATATATATATAATTTTTGCACAGTCTTGGCTTTATCAATACATATAAATACACATACATGAAGAAGTCGGACATGGAAAAATACTAAATCATATACAAAACCAACTATAGTAAATCGAACTGCGTATCACTCAGTCATGCCAAATGTTACGTAGAACCGCTCTCTAAATATTTTACAGCTGTTTAACCTTAGATGAAGAAAATTTACTTCCCATTATATTATTTATCATTTATAATTTTCACATTGAAATTTTCCAAGATATTATGAATGAAAAGGTTTCTATCATACTGACATTAACAACAGATGATAAAGGAAACAGTTAAGTCGATTTCTCTCGCAGTTAACTATCTGTGTATGGCCTACAATTGTATATAATATTACATAACATTATTTTGTATTGTATGTTATTAGAAGCAGATAAAAAAACTCAACTCGTTTTTGTTTCGTCAAGTTTCAATGACATCGAGACTGAATTTATTTTTTAATCAGTTGTTTCTCAGTTATTTTAAGACCTTCTATTTTGTGTAGGAAAACTGATTTTGTGTAGGAAAACTGATTTTGTGTAGGAAAACTGATTTTGTGTAGGAAAACTCAGTTATTTCACTCGTTAACTGTTTAACATTGTCATGATTCTACTACTTTAACACTTATAACTCATGAGACGAATGAATGTCTTGTGTGCATTCAAGTCCAAGGCTTCTAAAGTTGCTGCACTTTCTACAACATGGTTTTTCTCTTTAAAAAATAAATCAGGGATACACTTTCTTTTGCTTACGAGAACTTCTCGTGTTAAAAAGGATAGAGTATCGCATTTTCAACATTTTTCGAAATGTCATCAAACACACAACCAATGACAGGTGAAGCATAATAAAAGGAAAAAAACTAAGTCAGATGTTTCCCATGACGGTAGAATAGATTGTTAGGCAAGTGGGAATAGAAGTGAATTAGGTGAAGAATTGGCTAGGTAGACAAGAAAACTTATAGGTACAATGCTTCAAATAACTAGAGAGCTAGAGCAACAATGAAAAATTAAAAGTATTATGTGATGGATGATATAAAGGAAGATGGTGTACGGCTTCAATGACGGAGTAAAATATTGGAGGGTGGATGGAATTGGAGAGAAATATGAACAGCAAAGTTGACTTGAAGGTATGTAACATACAGATTACATAGATACTATAATAGATGTAGGAAAGAAGTTAAGTTGCTGAACGTATGCAGGTAGCATTTACGCAAAACATACAATAACACTCATTTACATTTACTAGCATATACATACATACATACATACATACATACATACATACATACATACATACATACACATACACACACACACACACACACACACACACACACACACACACACACACACACACACA
>NC_068986.1:79471879-79476705 GCF_001194135.2 Octopus bimaculoides | reverse complement strand
TATATATATATATATATATATATATATATATATATTCTTCTATTCTTCTACCTGTTTTAGTCATTTGACTGTGGCCATGCTGGAGCACCACCTTGAGAAGAGAACAGTGCTGTGGAAATCATAAAAACAAATACCAAAACTTTCTATTTACCCAGAGTAAATATAAAACAGGACCCTTGTTCCAGCGGAATGACTCACTGATTGTGGACCCAGAAAGGATAAATGAGATACTCAGTGAACAAATTAAAATTGTCTTCACTTACCCTTGGACACATACAGACAAAACATCCGGCTGAATTCTTTAATATTGCAGCTCTAAAAAAGGAGACGCCAACCATCGATTACATCAACATTGAAGAGACAGATGTACAGCGGCCATATTTGAAATGAGCTCATGCTCCGCAACTGGTCCTGATGGCTTCCCAGCTATTCTCCTGAAGTCATGTAAGCAGGCTTTGGCGAAACCACTTTAGCTACTTTTCCAGAGTTTTCTTGCAAAGGGTTAACTTCCTAAAAAGTTGAAAGAAGGCATTATATGCCTTATCTACAAAGGTGGAAGCAAATAACAGGCCAAAACCTACAAGCCGATCTCTCTGACTTCACATAATCAGTATAGTCATGGAACGAATCATCAGAAAGAAGTTGATAATGCTCCTGGAAGAAAATAGCCTACTTAACAATACACAGCATAGCTTTTGTCCAGGAAGAAGTTACCTCACACAAATCGTACAACACTATGATTTTTTTTAAACAGCTGCTTGATCATTCAGACGTCAGCGTGATATATCCTGACTTTACAAAGGCATTTGATAAGTAAAATCACAAAATGATATGTCATAATCTACGAGACCTTGGCATTGCTGGAAAACTGGGAGAATGGCTGCATGACTTCCTTAAAGACAGAAGTCAGGTAGTTGTAGCCAATGGTGCCCTTTCTAAGGAAACTCAAATCCAAAGTGGCATCCCCAAGGGAACTGTTATGGGGCCATTAATGTTCATAATAGCCCTCTTAGACATGCCCAAGGTCACTCGGACAGCCACTGTCTCTAGCTATGCCGATGATACAAAATTATCACGGGCAATAAAAAAATCAAGATAACGTCACAAGCTTACAGCAGGACATGAATTCGATATACACGTGCGCCGAATTTTAAAAAAAAGCATGCAGTTTAATGCTGGAAAATTTCAAGCACTGTACTATCAACTCACGAATGCATTACAGCCTGCATATACAAGACCCGAAGACACTACAATCCCAGAGTCACAGACAATAATAGACAGTGAACATTACCAAGATAGTAGCAAAGTGCAGAGAGCTGGCAGGATCAATACTGAGGTCCTTCAAGACAAGAGACCAACAAACTATGTTGACCATATGGAGAACCTTTGTTCTCAACCGCCTGGACTACTGCTCCCAGTTATGATCAACTCATAGTGCCAAGCTAACAGCGAAGCTTCAAGCAGTCCAACGCCACTACACTAAAAAGATTGAAAAAGTGCAACGGATGAGTTACAGGGATAGACTGAGAAAACAGCAACTTTACTCCTTTGAGCGAAGGTGCGACAGATATGTAATAATCTGCATATGGAAAATTCTAGAACGGCTAGTACCTAATTTTGGCCTTGAGTATTATACAAATGCCAGAACTGGCAACCATTGTACTGTATCAAAAGTACCATACACTCCATCTAAATTCAGGACCAGGTACTGCAATAGTCTAGGTTTCAAAGGCCCACAGCTCTTCAATGCCCTGACACAAAAATTATGAGATATGCATAAGGTGGAAGCAGATATCTTCAAAATGGAAATAGACATCCTCCCCATAATACCAGATGAACCAATAGCCCGACATGAGGTGCAGACGGTGGCAGCAGAATTAACTTCCTTATACACCAAATAGGCCAACAGCTGGGAGGAAGGCACATACAAGAGTGGTGACGTGAAACACCCAAGATTGAGGAAATCAGAAAGACTACAGTGGTGCTCCAACATGACTGCAGCCGCATGGCTGAAACGAGTAAAAGTGTGAAAGAATATATATATATGTGTGTGTGTGTGTGTGTGTGAGAGAGAGAGAGAGAGAGAGAGAGAGAGAGAGAGAGAGAGGGAGGGAGAGAGTGTGTGTATAGCCCTCTCCTGTCTTTTTCTTTTGCTTGTGTACATTTGAACAATATATAATTTATGCTCACATGGTCACCACAGTTTGATCGTGCCTAACTGAAATTCTCTCTCTCTCTCTCTCTCTCTCTCTCTCTCTCTCTCTCTCTCTCTCTCTCTCTCTCTCTCTCTCTCTCCACTACGTCTCAACTCTTTCACTTGAAATGGGTAGACTCGAAACTTCAAAGACTTTTCCATTTTTCCCAAGTGCCAAACTAATACATTTACTTGCTTGTTGTTCCCTGGTCTGTCTCTGTCTTTTTTTCTGTTCATTTGAACCATATATGTACATATATGCACACGCATATATACATGTGTGTGTGTGTATATACATCTATCAGTCTATCTATGTACACACACTCATGCAGTTATGGATGTTTCCATATACTTTCCATTTAAACTCAGCCAGAATATTGATTTTACGGCACATAGTATATTGTAAGTTAATATATATATATATATATATATATATATATATATCATTTTTCATTACGATGACTTCTTTTGAGTCCTAGAACTCATAAGGCTAGTTTCCCGATTTTCATAGCATATTAGTGATCGAGATCACGACTCGGCGGCACCCACCACCACCAACAGAGGACGCCGATCTGTTGAGAGGTAAAAAGCTATAAATTTTCAGGGTAGACTACAAAGTCGGTTACAAGTACTTGAGTAATATTTCGTATTATGAAGCCCGAAGAGATGATACATAATTTAGCCTCGGCGGCATTTTAACGCAGTACGTGAAGAACCGGAAGAAAGACATCTATAAACATTTTGTCCGACCTGTTAGTGATTCTGCCAGCACGCCACCTTCGTTGTAATATTTATTTATTTCTGCTATAAGTGGAAAATCTGAAATTTATGGGAGTAGGCTAGTCGTGTACATCGTTCCCAGTACTTAAATAGTACTTAATTTATCCACCCCGAAATATTTAAGGATAAAGCCGACTTCGGGGTGAAATTTGTATTGAGAACGTAAAGCTGAAAGCAATAGTATGACATTTTACGAATTGGCTCCGTGTGATTTTAGCTATTCCCAAAACTCAAAAAACACTCAAAGGGAGAAGATTTGAGTCAACAGAGGACATTAAACAAAAAATGATTTCCAGAAATGTTTCTAGCAGTGGCAGAAACGTTGGCAGAAGTGTGGAAAATCTCAAGGCAAATGCTTTGAAGGAGACTAAATCGAAATGGCGAGTTTTTTAATATTACTTGTTTTTTGCCAAAGGAGGCATAGTTTCTCACTACACCTCGTATAATTATCTTACATGAACAGTTAAAATTTTATTAGCAGAACCTCGAAAGAAAGAAAGAAAAAAACAAATAGCAATCAATAAATATCTTCATTGGTGAATTTAATTATAATAAAATTATAATCCCTGAAAACTCGGAAGTAGGTATACGCTGTACCCTTATGTATTTTTGTTTTCCTCAATAACAATATCGATATCTAATTATCAATGATTTGGAGTAAATTTAATAAGAATAGGAGAAATAAAAAATTAATGTGCAAATATCTATCTATCTATCTATCTATCTATCTATCTATCTATCTATCTATCTATCTATCTATCTATCTATCTATGTCTCTGCTTCTCTGTCCACTGGTCTGTCCGTCTGATTTTCATCTAAAAATTTGTGTTTTTAGTTTTCCTTCTTGTCTATTTCATTCTCGCCATTTATATTGCACGCGCCACCATGCGTTTCTACAGGAGTACTTATAAGAAGGTGAAGTGTGCGGAGGAAAGAACGAGAGAGAAAGAGAAAGAGAGAGAATAAGAGAGAAAGAAAGAAGGGGAAATGAAAGTAAATGGGTAAAAGGCGGAGAAGAAGATGACGTGCTATCTACTGCAAATATCAGCTTTCGAACGAACTGAAAGATAAATAACAAATCTTCTATCACTGACAGAATACAATAACTGGCCAACTTAAGAGTACAGCGACCTATGAAGCTACGTGCACATTCTTAAAGAGTCATCCAATCTACGTGTCGCATGATATAAGGATAAGAAAATAAAACGGCAAAGAAACCAATTAGAAGATAACAACAACACATCAATGGTTTCTAACATGCGAATTCTGTTGACTAACAGTATATAAGATAATCCTGTAGAACAGAAGGTCGATGCAATATTTCAACGAAAATTACCGTTATAGTATATGATTTGACTATTTAGAATAATATAATATAATGTAATATAATATAATATATAGAATATAATAGTATAATGTAATAAAACTAATGTGTAGCTATTTTGTTATTCAACAAATGCTTAAGCAGAAAGAGAAATACAACTATCTTAATGCATATAAAATGAAAGAAACTATTCCGAGACAATTGGCTAATATGAAGTTTAACATTTTTGATTCCTGTGGGTTGTGTGCACAAAACGCAACACCTAGTAGATTTTGTGCTCTGTGTAGACAAGCGCCAGTGTCTAGCGAAAATTAGTTTTAGCTGTAAACATTGTTTTAGTTACAAGAAAATCGTTGGTCTCTTTCCTTATCTGTTTTCTTCTTTCTCTCACACACACATACACACACACACATATATACACAAGTATGCATGTGTATAGGTACACAATCATTCATATATGCGTATATATATATATAGTTTTAGGGAAACTGTATATATGTATATATTGTATATATGTATGTATATATA
>NC_068986.1:79466864-79471500 GCF_001194135.2 Octopus bimaculoides | reverse complement strand
GGGAGGGAGGGAGGGAAGGATGAATATTACATACATACATTAACCTGACGTGTCGATATTTTCCGGTATTGGGAAAATTATACGGATACGAAGTAATATTTTATGTACTATATGGTAGCGTAGCCGCAACTATCCTCTGGTAGAAAATCGATGAATCAACTGTGGATTTATGTAATTAAACGTATTGCTTACTCTCTTCTCTTTGTTAGTTTTTGCATCCAGCTAAGTCGTCGTGCTGACAGAATTGTTAGCATACCGGGAGAAATGATTAGCGGCGTTTCATCTGTCTTTAGGTTTTGAGTTCAAATTTCGCAGAATTCCACTTTGCCTTTCATCCTTTTGAGGACGATACGTACAAGTTGAGCACTAGAGTCAAAGTAATCGACTCTGTCCTACCGAATTTCCATTCATCGATACATGCATTATATGTGTGTGTATGCTTATGTGTGTGTGTGTGTGTGTGTGTGTGTGTGTGTGTGTGCGTGCGTGTGTGTGTGTGTGTGAGTGTGTGAGTGTGGAAAAGGCGAATTTTTTATAAGTAATCCGTAGTGATGAACCTTCGCTGCCTAAACCGTCCAGTGAGAGCCGTTGTAATCCATATCAGTTGTAAAATTACTTCCTGCTTTCTATTCAATTTGCAAATTCGAAATTCAAACACCAAATATTGTTAATATAATGTCACAGAGTATAGAAGAAAAAAACAAAATATGGCGAATTATGGTTTCGGAAAACCGCTCATGCGCGTTTCGGATAAGTTAGCATTTCCAAATTATGTGATGCATATCAACCGATACCGTATTTTATCGGCTAATATTCTACAAGGATAGATGAATTTAACACTAATTTATCCATATCAAAATTATACCATACTGCTTAGAATGGGCAGCATTTTAAGAGTGTACGCCTTGCACTGGTAAAATGTTGTTAGTTAAACAAAGAATATTTGACCAGTACATGTGATAAAGGCGGTATTTCAGTAGATATACATAGGCATAGTATTTATAAAATAATGCTAGGATTGTTATATGTCATTCACTTGCCTCAATCCCACCCGTCAACTTGAAGAATGTCTACAGCAAAAATCCTGCCTCACGATTCCATTGTAATTATTACTGGCCAATTCAAGTAAATACAGGAGGTAAGGAGGCGCAATGGCCCAGTGGTTAGGGCAGCGGACTCGCTGTCATAGGATCTCGGTTTCGATTCCCAGACCGGGCGTTGTGAGTATTTATTGAGCGAAAACGCCTAAAGCTCCACGAGGCTCCGGCAGGGGATGGTGGCGAACCCTGCTGTACTCTTTCACCACAACTTTCTCTCACACTTACTTCCTGTTTCTGTTGTGCCTGTGATTCAAAGGGTCAGCCTTGTCACACTGTGTCACGCTGAATATCCCCGAGAACTACGTTAAGGGTACACGTGTCTGTAGAGTTCTCAGCCACTTGCACGTTAATTTCACGAGCAGGCTGTTCCGTTGATCGGATCAACTGGAACCCTCGACGTCGTAAGCGACGGAGTGCCAACAACAACAAAACAGGAGGTAAATGGAACAAGGTTATTCTGCACTTAATTATTTAAAGCAGATGGAAATCTCATTTGATCAGTATTAATTTGAATATATACTTTGAAGAAGATAGGTATAGACTATGAAGAATAACCGATCTATTATTTTCTAACGAAGATATCCTGGTTGAAAAAATATTATTCTGAAAATATTAAATATTAAACATAAAAATAGAAGTAATATAAGTAGGATAAATTAAGATAAATCAAGTAAATAAATAAAGTAAAATAAATAAAGTAGAAAGTGAATTAACAATAAAGTTAAAAGTAATTTAAAACAATTAAAAAATAATTATTAAACTAATTACTATTTTTAAAAAAATAATAATAATAAATATAACAATAACACTAACGACAACATAACTATCATAACTATGATAATAATTTTTATAAAATTAAGATAACTAAAATAATTGGATAAAATAATTAGATAAAAAAATTAATTATGGATAGATAATTAAAGATAGATATATATTTAATTTCAGACAAGTTATAAAATTAGATTTATGGTTCAACTCATATGAAGCAATTGATTGGTTTAAAGAAATTCAGCAGTTTATCCAAATCGATAAATCTACTTATTATTCCTCTAATAACCCTGTTTTACTAAATAGGATATTCGTCTTTGCGGTGACGGACACTGATTTATCTAGAAAAGACTATAATTGAATTCGAAAGTAAACATTGAACCGGAAAGGACAGACCTAACAATATTCATATCATTATGGTGTCCAACAACTCAGTACAAGTAACTAATTTAGTACACACACACACAAACACACACACACACACACACACACACACACACACACACACACACACACACACACACACACATACACACGTATGTATGTTTGCGTGTGCATGTTTGTGTGCGCGCACACGTGATGTGTGTGTGTTGAAAACTGTTTAAATGGGGAATTTTCTGAGCCAGTGTCTGGAGATTATATCGGGACGACACTTTATTTATTGTTTATAGGTGTAGTAAGTTTAACTTAGAAAGGTATAGGAAAAAAATCCTTATATTTATATTTTTTAAGGGTTTAGGACTATCTATCTTCCTGGAGATGCAGTAAAGTAAATTTTCTGGATGTTACCATGGACATTATTACTCAGCTGTATCATCCGTATCCCACGCGAAATGAGATACTCAAATACGTGAGGCAATAATCCAATCATCTAGAGGCAATTATAAATTTTATAGTTCGGAGCATCTCCCTTATAATCCCTTTATTTTCAGCAAAATGATAGATATTTAAACCAAATGAGAAGTACTGTCATCTAGCTTTAGCAGTAGCTGGATGCACAGAGAAAATTTATTATATACATAACGTTGATATTAAGAATATTCTTCACGATTCAGAAGTAACGGAACGAATGAATAATGCTAGCGATCATCATAACAATAAAATTGAAAACACCAAGGTTAAACTTGATTAAACTAGTAGTTAGAAAAGCTTTATTGATAACAGATTAGGCGGTGTAGATAAAGTGAGCAAGAAATTAAAACTTCTAACTAAAAGAAACAGTGAAATTAAGAACGAGATTACGCATGTGAACTTAGGAGCAGTATTAAATAATAAGAGCATTGTAACAACCAACCGCACTACGGATTGTAATAGGGATTGTAATAATTATATTGTTAATTAGTAATGCTGTGAGTGATAATAAGAATATGATAATAATAGTAGTAATAATATGGTTCTCCTCACATTTTTACTAATAAATATATACATGGCTATATGGTAAGAAATAGTAACTATAATATTAATAATAAAAAGCGAAGGTAGAGAGCTCGCACGAGACAGATTACATGGTATAATGCCCCATTTAAGGCCCAAGTAGCCATAAAAATTCCAGGTAAATTATTCATGGCTCTGGAAAAGCATTTTTCACTATCAAGTAAATATGGTGTGTTATTTAACGGCAATACAATAAAATTGAGCAACTAGAATACGAGAAATTTGGCAGAAATTAGAGCAGCATGTAATGTTAGTAAATTGCGGAAGTTTGTTCAAATGGATTTATCAAATGAACTTAAAAATAGACATAAGGAGAGTAGTAACAATAGTAAAGGTATTAATAATAATAATAATAGTAATAATAATAATAATAATAATAATAATAATAATAATAATAATAATAATAATAATAATAATAATAATAATAATAATAATAATGTAATTGTAGTAATAATAATGACAATAATAATAATCCATTTTACTATAGGCACAAGGCCAGAAATTTTGGTGAGGGAGCTAGTCGATTACAATGACGCCAGAGTGCTCAACCGGGACTTATTTTATTTAGCCTGTAAAGCAAAGTGGGTTTCGGCGAAATTTGAACGAAGAACGTAAAGACGAACGAAATGACGCTAAACATCTTGCACGGCGTGCTGACGATTCTGCCATCTCGACGCCTTTGTAAGTGGTAACAATAATAATAATAATAATCATAGTAGTAATGGCTCAAGAAACTATAGTAATATTGAGCAACCTATGGTCATATTTAATGGATCTGAAATATCTAGTTCAAAGAGAGAAAACCTGTATATCAAAGCTATCAAATCTTAATGCAGAAGAGATTTCAAGCTCAACACCTAATATTGACAATAGATGAAATGGGAAATTTTCGGATGAAATGTCTTTCGATAACAGACTTAACCACTTATGTAATTCCTTTCCTCTTGTACTGGTCAAATATTGATAGTTTTACTACTGTCTATCTTTCTTAAAAATGTTCTCCTTTCTAAGTAATGCGGTATCATTTTGATAAGGATAAGAAAGTTAAATTTCTCTATCGCTGTTGAATATTAGTTGATCAAAGATGGAGTCAGTTAATACGCATGATCACTACATTGCTGAAGATTGAAATGCCAACGTACCTGAAACACGCGTAAGCGGATTAGAGAAGGTATAAGTCTGTATTCTTTGTTTTTGTTCTATACTATACTATAATATACATACATACATGCGTGCATACATACATACATACAAACATACATGCATGCATAAATTCATACGCACACACACGTATATATATATATATATATATATATATATATATATATATATAT
>NC_068986.1:79465079-79466854 GCF_001194135.2 Octopus bimaculoides | reverse complement strand
GGGAAAAGAACCAAGGGTCATGAACTCATCGATGAAAATCCACTGTCACATATAGAAAAAATTAATAATTAAAAGCACAATAAATAAGTATAATATAATACAAAGTAAATATCATAAGATCAAGATAATAAAATGACTACACGTCTAAATAAAATAAAATAAAAATACACACACACACTCACACGCACACACACGCACATACAAACATACATACATACATACATACACACATACATACATACATACATACATACGTACACACACACACACACACACACACAAACATGTGTGGATTCGCTGAGTCCGCACAATCATTCTATGAGTAGCCGATGTCATGAGTCTGTGTCTGTGAATTAAAATTATACAGACAGAAATATCGATCCTATAGTAAAACACAGAAAAAGTGTAATATTTACAGCCAGTTATTTCGTTGTTTTGTAAGAGTTTCGTTAACTTCTCACTTTGTCAGATAGTGTTGACCTAAACACATTCGTTTCCTTTTGTTACGAAGTGTATATAATAGTTATAAGCATGACTAGTAATTGATATACATGCATACATACATACATACATACATAATTACATACATACATGTATATATACACACATACATGCATTGCATACACATATATATGTATATATATAAAGAAAAATTGATCATAGAACAAACATCAAATTCGAGTCAATGACTTTATATATAACACCATACTTCCAAATATTTGATCATATATAAATATTACCATGGTTCTTAAACATATAAAGTATATATGTAAAACACAGAAGGTAAATATATATATGCAAATAAATATACAGATATATAGAACGGCCTATCAAAAAGGTATATACAATCGACTAAAATTTCTAAAGCGTGTCATGCTACTAAACATCTAAATAAAATAAAACAAAATATCAATCGACTAAAACATTTTTTTCTTACTCCCCTCAAAAAAAAAAAAAAGTACGTCAATAAAGTTCATTTCATAAAAACAATAGTAGGTTGGAGTCCAGGAGCAAAAAGAGTTCCACAAAATCAAGTCAAACACATTTACGGCCATTTCGGGAGTTCATTGTTCATCCTGATGAGGGGGTCATTGCCGAGATGCCCTTTAACTGTAATCGAACCGCGGCAATGAACTACCGAAATGGCCATAGGTGTGTTTGACTTGATTTTGTGGAACTCTTTTTGCTCCTGGATTCCAACCTACTATGTTTGTTATGAAATGAACTTTTTTGACATACTCTTTTGTTTGCGGGAAGTAATAAAATTCTTTTTAGTCGATTGATATTTTATTTTATTTTATTTAGGTTTTTAGTAGCATGACACGCTTTAGAATTTTTAGTCGATTGTATATAACTTTTTGATAGGCCTTTCTATAAATCTGTATTTTTATTCGCATACATATTTTTACCTTCTGTGTTTGTTATATATGTATATTTTATATGCTTAAGAACGACGGTAATATTTATATATGATCAAATGCTTGGAGGTATGGTGTTATATATAAAGTCGTTGACTCGAATTTGATGTTTGTTCTATGATCAATGTTTGTTTTTTCTGTCTCAATTACAGTTGAGCACTTCTTTTTTTGCAGTCCTATAAACCCTTTTGTTTCCATAAAAGAGACAAAAATTACTTCTTGTCGAATGCGCATATATATACATATATATTTTTAAAAATCTTAGGAACAGTAAAATCCCAAATGTGTAATAATATATACATACATACATACATACATACATACATATATATATATATATATATATATATATATATA
>NC_068986.1:79457421-79465069 GCF_001194135.2 Octopus bimaculoides | reverse complement strand
TATATATATATATATATATATATATATATATATATATAGAGAGAGAGAGAGAGAGAGAGACAGAGAGAGAGAGAGATACATAAATATACGCACGCACGCTCACACACACACCCATATTTATATACACACACTTCTATATGTGTTTCATGCTATCGATCCGTCTCTCTTTCTCTGTCTATCCATTCATCTTCTTAAAAATTTGAGAGTCTATTGAAAGCAGAAGATCACACAGGTTTTACAGTTATTTATCCTGTTTACAGAAGCAGTGAGTAGATAGAAACAACGATGTGTATAGCTAATGCTTCGCTTAAAGAGTTAAACGAAAATTAGTTAAAAACGTTGTGGAAATTAATTAGATAGCTAACTGATGTGGAATCTTCCTATAATTAATTATGTGTTGCACACTTTATTTATTTATTTAATTATTACTTCTTAGGTGTAGGAGGATGCAGTTAGGAAAAATTATTTCTCAGAGAACAAAGGCACAAGGTCAGCATTTTGGGAGTGTTAGCAGTTAATTAAATCGACCGCAGTACTTGATTAGTACTTATTTTACCGAACCCGGAATAGATGAAAGTCAAAGTTGAGTTGAGTAGGATTTGAATTCAGAACATACAGGGAGGGTAACGAAATACATGTATGCATATATTTCGGTGTTATCTGGATTCCTCCGTCCTACCAGCACCGCTAGCATTTTCCCTTTCCCCAACTGATACTAATGACTCGATGCTTTGCAGTATACAGTTTAGGAAGCGAATTCACCAAGTCAGTTGAGCATGGTATACATTGTGTTGCAGTATTGGTTCCGGCCTTCTGCTATATGAGTTCAAATACTAACAAGTTCATCATTGCATTCCATCCTTTCGGGATCAATAAATAAAGTACTTGTCTTTTTTTTATATCGATTCTTTTCATTTTTTCTAATTGTTGGCTTCTCTGTGTTTCAGGAAGAAACCTGTTCAGGTCAAAGCTAGAGCGGGACGGGTTCTCTCAGGTGTAAAAATTCAATACACACGTCATATATTCTAACACCACATGAGGTTGCAGCCTAAGGAGTTGAGAGTCCAAGCCCAAGGCAAAGACTCTAGTCTGTGTTTCTCAATTTTTTATCCAAATTTTCCAGCAGTTCATTTTGCTTTGTATCATTCTGAATTTGAAGAAATAAATAGCAGTAACATCCTAAGTGCTATAATTTACTGGTAAGCATGGCCGATCAAAATGTCAGATATAGTAGCAGACAATTTCCTTCAAATCACACTGTAATGTCTTTGCAAAGGACTTGGGTGACATCCATATGCAAAATACTGCTTAGTTACAACAGCAATAACAACAAGCTAAGAAATTAGCCCAAAGTTAATTCTGAATGAGCAGTGATACGATGAAAATCATTGAAGCCACGGCCAACCCGGCTTTTTCTCCCGTTTCCCAATTTTTTTAGAGTAAAAAATGTCACCTACAAAATATCATATTCCATACAAATAACTTTATAAAGCTTGTAATATTTTACGTTATGAACTAATGCTTCATGACATGTACATAATGGTTTATGACAGGAAATATTTATTTCAATAGATGTCCCTCATATTATCACAATATTCATGAAATTAAAGTGGACTAGTATCCATGTGATCTGCTAGATGGTAAAACTGACAGTTGTAATATCTTCGATGTTTAATCCAGCATTTCAATAAAGTATTTATATATGACTTGTACGCAATGGCACCACAATTTGTATAATGGTATTACACGTGTGAAAACAAAAATCAAAACTCATTGAATAACTTAAAACAAGCTTATTTAAGTATGTGGGATATAACGTTATTTTTTTTCTCATCAGGGATATTTTTCTGTGATATTTTTTCCTGTGTTCATACATTTATCAAGATTTTTTTTTATTTTGAAGGTAATTTGGTTGTTATTTCTAGCACGTCAAACGACTACTTAGAGGTTTCCTTCTATACTTGACGGTTAAACTGTCATGCTGGTGGTTTAAATTATTCAATCGAACCTGGAATTCAACATAAACAATATGAAATATGCTTGTACACCCTAGAATATAAAAACAATATGGACGTATATACACTCACATACATATACACACACACTCACATACACGCACACATTCATACACACACACATACACATACACACACACTCACACACACGCATAAACATTGACACAAACGGTTTTTATTTTTCTCACGATATTTGGCTAAGCCTTACCTACTGATCAGCGGAGAATCACAGTAACAAAGGATTTTCTGCATTTTTCTTCAACCTCTTAGAAATGGCAGCTATATCATCCTCAATTCATGCCTAATTGTAGAAGTTTTTACTGTTTCTTTCGTGACGCAACGCTGTTACTTTCATGCAACAATTACAGTTGGAGTTATATTCTGCTCGACGAAGACGGTTTTGGGTCCAAACAACAACAGCAATAACAACAAGCTAAGAAATTAGCCAAAAGTTAGTTCTGAATGAGCAGTGATACGATGAAAATCATTGAAGCCACGGCCAATTATTAATCATACACGAGTAGAAGAAAACTGCGTATAACTGTTTTTTTTTCATCTCGAGACAGATAATTCTAACGTCGTACAGTGTTGCAATTACTGTCTTACTTTCTTAAAAACAGAGAAGATACGTTTTGTTGTAGGAAAAGTAAAAATGGACAGTCACGATTGGAGTAACTTTGATCACAGAAGTATTCGACCGAGGTTACTCGTGGTTGAACAACAACAGGAACAACAAGTTCAACAATGAGAATAACAACAACAAAACAACAAGAACAATAAAGACGGAAACAAAAACAAGAAAATCAACGACAATAACAAAATGGCGAACGGCGGCATCAAGAAGAAGCTGGAATGTTGGAAAAGCAATTGCGAGACCCAGGTTTCCAATTTGATTAATTACTGAATATATTTCTGAGTAGGGTCCTGTTATTTAAATTCTCTGTTGACATGCCATTTTCATTTCAATTCTTTGATTGCATTTAATCAGATTTCTTTAAATGTGTGTGTATATATGTGTATATCTGGGCTTCTGTTTCCGTGTTTGTTAATGCATGAGTAATATGTGTGCGTGCATGTGTATGTGTGTATGTGTGTGTGCGCGTGTGTGAAAGAAGAAAGAGAAAGGGGAGTAAGAAAAACTATTACAGTATGAGAAGAGTGTACACGTGATTTAGGTATTATTAGTTTGAGAGCTAATCATTTGAATATGTGGGTGTAATGTGAAAGAGAAGAGACTAACGGGACAGAGAGATAAAACAAGGTAAAGCAATTGTGTGTATGTGAGTATCAGAGAGAGAGAGAGAGAGAGAGAGGAAGAGAAAGATAGAGACGAAAAGAGAGTGATAAAGAGAGGGGGGATAGCGAGAGATGCGTCACTTTGGTGGAAGTGATGGTTCTTGTAGACTTGTGGATGTATGCATGTGTGTGCATGTGTGGGCGTGTGGGGTACAAGGAGCATCAGAAAAAGAGGGAGTAGAGAGAGAAAGAGAGAGACAGGGAAAGAGAGAGACAGGGAAAGAGAGAGACAGGGAAAGAGAGAGAGAGATCAAGAGATACACACAGCTCATAGGAAATTATATATATATGTGTATGTATCATGTATATATTTGTATGTATGTATGTATGTATGTATGTCGGCATGTATGTATGTGCCTGTACGTGCGAGTGTTAGTGTGTACGTAGAAGAGGGAAAAGAAAGAGAGAGTGCGAGAATGAAAGGAGAAAAGGTGGAGAGTTAAAAGAGAGATGGGATTTGTGGAGAGAGGAGAGAGGTTGGGGTCGGAATTGGGAGACAGTGAGAAAGGTTGATAAAGTGTCAGTAACAAAGGAACGGGAAAATAGATAACCTATCTGTTCTCAATCCTCTGTTTACATATGCGAAAGATGAAATTCATAAAACTGAGGATGAGAGAGTAATAGCCAGGGTGAGGTAGACAGTGATAAAAGGAGACGGATAAACAGAGAGCCAGAAAGAGAGAAAGCCAAGAGCCAGAGGGTGATGAGGGAAGAGATAGCGTGTGCCTGTGTGCACGTGTTCATGTGTGTTTTTGTGCGAGTCTCTATGTGTGTGTGTGGTTGTGTGTGTCTGTTTGCATGTGTTTGCGTGTTTCGTGTTAATTAAAATCCTTTTGAAGCGTGTATGCTTCGTTGTTTTTGTTTATCAGTGTAAGTCAGTGGATAAAAATCATTATCTGAATCAGTGTATTTCTGTATGTATCTGTGTGTGTGTGTTTGTTTGTTTCCGTTTGTGTATGTGTACGTGTTCGCGTGTGGGTTTTTTGCGTGTTTCGAAAATATGTACGCGTATTGCAGTCTCTCCATATGTGATTCAGAGAGTACACATGCACACACACATACACACACATATGCACACACACACACACACACACACACACACACACACACACACACATATATATATATATATATACACAACATATACAGTGTGTGTTTGAGCGTCGGCTTTGCGGGTTTTGTGTGTTTATGAATGGATACGTATGTTTGTTCGTCTCTCCATATGTAATTCTTAGTGTCCATGTGTGTGTTTATGTGTGTGTGTGTGTGTGTGTGTGTGTGTTCTCTGTGTGCGCGTACTTACGTGTACATGTGCTTGCGTATATATGTGTGTGTGTGTGTATGTGTTTGTATTGGTTCATGTGTAATTGTATTTGTGGATATGTAGTCATGGATTGCAAGACTATGTTTTCATTATGAAATTCATTGTACGGGAGCTTATGTGTATTTTCTGTATGTCGTATGTATATGAAGATGTGTAAGGGTATTTCTGTGACTATGATAGTGAGGGTAAACTCTTAGGGCGAGAGCGAGAGACAAAAAGAGGGAAGGAAAAGGAAGAGGCCAATGTTCGAGTATGTGTATTCGTGTGTATGTGTATAAGCATGTGTAGGTGTGCTTCTCCTGTATCTTTAAATATTAAGGAAAAGTGATACAGGCACAGAGAGAGAGAGAGAGAGAGAGAGAGAGAGAGAGAGAGAGAGAGAGAGAGAGAGAGTAGGAAACAATAAGCAAGTGTGTGAGGGAGAAAGAACAATCGAATAAAAAGATCATACCTGTGTATGGATCTATGTGCGCATGCGGAGTAAACATTGATTTGAAGATTACCTTTCTGATCTGATTAAGGGTATGTGATCGCATGAGAGATCTGAAAAGGAAGACATGAGAATTGTGGGAGTAGATTTCTATGTGTGTGTGTGTGTGTGTGTGCACACGCGCGCGCGTGTGTGTATGACCGAGCGGAGAGACAATGAGAGCGAACGACAGAGAGTGTGTGAGAGAGACGAAGGGAGACAGTGGAAGATATATATATATATATATATATATATATATATATATATATAGAGAGAGAGAGAGAGAGAGAGAGAGAGAGAGAGTGAGAGAGAGAGAGATAGACAGAGGCAAAGTGAAAGTGAGAGAGAAACAGAAGCAGATAGGGAGTGAGAGAGAGAGAGAGAGTGATAGAGAGAGAGAGAGAGAGTCAAACATTCATCAATTTGAAAAGTAATCTGACACTTTGCATGTTTACGTGTATGTACGGACAATATCTTCGATTTTCTCTAAATTTGTACGTGAGGGTAAGACAGATAGAGAGAGAAAAGGGGGGCGGGGAGAAAGAAAGAGAGAGAAAAAAATCAGACAGAGAGCAGGAGAAGAGGTGAAAGAGAGGGAGAGAGAGAAGCAGAGAGAGAAAGTCAGTGTATCTGGTTGTGTCTGTTTGTCTATATACAATCATACATACATTCATTTGTTTATATGTGCATACATGTACATATTACATACATACAACAATACGTACAAAGAAATACGTACATGTACGCACACACACACAGACACATACATATCTTTGTGTGTGCGCGTGGGTATGGATGTATGTGTGTATGTGGTTATATATTTCTACATATGTAAAGTTATGACGTTCGTGAGAGTGTGTATTTCTCGGTGCGTGTATGGGGATATTTATTTGACCAATCAGTTTGAAGATTCATCTACTACATTGTAGATTCAAGTGTATAAATGTACATGTATCTATGTATAAACATAGATGTAGATACATATATATGTATATGTGTTTTGATGTATATATATATATATATATAATACACATATATATACACACACATACATATCTACACCATATATAGACATATATATATATACATATATATGTATACATACATATTCCTATACACACACACACACACACACACACACACACACATAAATATATATATATATATATATGTGTGTGTGTGTGTGTGTGTGTGTTGATATATACATTCGTGTATATATGCATATTTTTAATATATATACATTGGCGGAGAAAGTGAAAGGAAGATATGTGTGCATGTGAACGTGTCAGTGCGTTTCTGTATGTGTGGGGTGTGCGTGTGTGCGTGTGTGTCTGTATCTGTTTCGGTGTTTTTGTGCGTGTGTGAGTCTACTTCGTGGGTGCGGGGGAAGCGTTGTGTGATGTAAATAAATGCTGGCTTGAAGAATCTTGCACAGAATAAGAATAATCTTTCTTGGAGAACATAAGCAAGACACGTACGAATATTGATCGTATTAAGCAACAAACAGACACACAAAAACAATAACAACTCCAACAACAACAACAACGAAAATCGCAAATAATAAGAACAACAACAACAACAAAAATAACAACAGCAGCAGCAGCAGCAGCAACAACAACAACACGAATCAACAGCTATAAACAACAACAATAACAGCTTCGAGAACAAAGATGAAGACCATAAGCTGTACTCACTCAGACGAAGAATGGCGGCGGAGTGCAATGTTGGTTACCGCTAATTGGTGAACAGCATTGGAAATGGAATGATTTGTTTGTGCGTACGTGTTAAGCAAAAGCTGTGACTATATAACCCAAGAAATATCAGATTATCCCTCTTGAGAGTCATTGACAGTAAGAACAGTTTTATAGAATATACAGCTATCTGAACTGTGAGTGTGGAAAGAATGATTCTCTGGTGTTCATCGTATAAATAATACATTAATAGAAGTCTTTTTGCAACCGTTGCTTCGTCTTCCGCCATTCATTTGTCTCATATTGTTAATATATTGAATTAGTGTTTTGCAAATCAATCTGCGCCTCTCTATTAATGTGTCCATCTATCTACCTACTTGTGTATCTGTCTACACACTTGCATACATATTACTTAATATACATACACACATATATTTATACAAATACATATATATTTAAACATATATTTGTGTGTATGTGTATGCAGGCACATATATATATATTTGTACTTATAGGAGTGAATGGACGAAGGAAAGAAAAAGGCACTAAACTCATTCAGTAGGAGTTACATGTATTGTTATGCAAAACACTTTGATTTGGTCCCATGCGACTCGTTCAGGTTTAGATTACCGAATGTATGTGTGTCTGTGTGTGTGTTTGTATAAAATAAAATCGACCTGATGACTTTTAAGCTTAGTACTTATTCTATCAGTCTCCTTTGCCGAACCGCTAGTTCAGGCAGACGTAAACACATCAACACCGGTTGTCAAGGGAGATGCGGTAGGGGTAGGGTCAAACAAATATAGACGTAAATATACACACGCATATATATATACATATATATATATATATA
>NC_068986.1:79454102-79456911 GCF_001194135.2 Octopus bimaculoides | reverse complement strand
ATATATATATATATATATATACGTGCGCGTGTGTGCACGTGTATGTGTTTGTCCCTCCACCACCGCTTGACAACCGCTAAAATAAATATTCTGTGGAGTATACATTCCACCTTTCATGGGTCACTGGTCCGTCAGAGGATCACTCATTTTTGTCGAACGTAAGTAAATGTCGAATGATGCAAATGAGTGACTCAACACCACATTGGTGGATATGAATTCTGAATTTGTTTTCATGTTGAGAAAAATAGGAAAATATCCTAGAATCTTAACCGATTTTCAAGCCGATCACATGAAGGAAAGGCGTTCGTCTCCATTTTGGAAACATAGACCCTGGGAAGATTGCGAATTTGCGGGCCTTACTTGTTAAAAGCCATGAAAATATTTTATTTTCAAATTTACATTAAATAATGCAGAACCTGATATAAAACACACGGAACGGTTCAGGTTGGAATGCCTTTAGTGGTAGGTTTAGAAATATTCAACCATGCATCATCCAAGAATTACTATTAACTTTGCTATACTCTAATATGTTTTAATTTTTCATTTGTGATTCCTTTTACATTTCACATGAACGAATATTTCTACTTGATTACTGAATAGTGATGAATATGTAATGTTATCAAAGTAAAATATGCAATGTGATCAAAAAGATGTAACTAGGTAAAAATAATGTGAAACAATTTCTCGCGGAATAATAACAAATATAACTGAGGCAAAACCAATACCGTAAATATTCAGTAACAGAGACAATATTAAAAACAAAAATGTGTAGTCACAAAATAATTAGCTAAAATTTATTAAGTATAACACCAT
This sequence comes from Octopus bimaculoides, assembly GCF_001194135.2. Classification (NCBI taxonomy): domain Eukaryota; kingdom Metazoa; phylum Mollusca; class Cephalopoda; order Octopoda; family Octopodidae; genus Octopus; species Octopus bimaculoides. Next base: position 79,456,098 of record NC_068986.1, on the reverse strand, counting down.
TGTTTGCAGCAAAAATCAGCAAATGTAATGTTCAAGAATTCACTATAGCATGTTCATATTAGCACAGTGCGTTATATAACAGCAGCAAATAGAAAGAAAATTCAAGGCAGATATTATGGTAAAATATGGATAATTCAAAACGAAAAAATGTGTCTGTAAGAGCGTTTTTCTATGGAAGTTGTATACTAACTAACGTGACTTTTCTAGACAGTATAAGTAAACTCTGCCAGTGTTTAAATTAACAGAAAAAAAGCGAATGCATCAGTGTTTATATACGTAATTAAATGGATCTGAAAAAGTACAAGACAAGAAGTGGAATCTTAGAAATGTTGCAGTTATGGATGGAATAGACACGAAAATGTTTTTAGTTTTATTCAGGAATATAACTGTAACCCCTCTTTAGATCCTAGTTCCCTCCCGAAAACACTTTTATATGGAGATTCTTATATTTTACCCACCACCTTGTAATAAAATATTGTACAAGATAGGAGCTGTTTGAAGCACTCGTATGCGATGGAAATGTTTTGACAGCCATAGCTGGGCTGACATTTCGCTATACAGAAACATGTGCTGATGTTTAAATGATTAAATAGGATGCACTTAAACTTGCCTAGAAAAGTCAAATAGAAAACATTATGGTATCAGCTTAGAAATAATACTTTCTGCTATAAGCACAATGCCTGACATTTTGTTGGCTAGGAGAGGGGCATAGACATTAAGTAAGTTTTCGTCAATCATTTCATTAGAACTGACTTCCTTGCCATATTTATTTTGGATCTTTTCACAGTGAAATCAAATCGAATTTTATTCTTACATGGGTCACTATAATGAAGCGCTGGTTCAGCCTGGTGCACGGAACGGATCGGTTAGAGTCTTCCTCTTTTCGTCTTATGTTTTTAGAAATAAACTGCATCCACCATCAGGTTTAAGCACCACCACTTAGTCCTTGTGCACATTAATGGTGTTCACTTTGTTGCAAGCGTTCGGATTGCGCCTCAGCTTTCGTGTTAACGTCCACAGAAACAAGCGATAACACAAATATCCGATTGTTTAACCTATTATAAATAGGAGCCAGATGCCCCTCAATATAAATACTATCGTCCTAGAAAATAACAGGACCGATACACTGGTTAGTATAACATGGTTTATATAAGTCTTTCAAAAAATTAGTCCAGTACGTCCAGAATACATATCGCGGATAAGAAACAAAAACAAATTGGAGGATCGCATTCTGCTGAATATATTTCATCGTGCAATTCCATGAGCGGAGTTGACCCGGCGATAAACAATAACAGAAGCAATAATAGCAACAACAACAATAGCAAAAAGAAGAAGAGGAGGCGATGAATTCAATAAAAACAATATGATCAACACTCTTCCAGCATTTAGTATAAGATAATTGCCTTTCACTTTTTTCTCTCTCTCCTCTATCTCTCTCTCTTTCTCTCTCTCTTTCTCTCTCTCTTTCTCTCTCTCTTTCTCTCTCTCTTTCTCTCTCTCCTCTCTCTCTTTCTCTCTCTCTCTATATATCTGTCTGTTTATCTTTGTCTCTATTTCTCACACTATTCATTCTCCATCGATGGCACTCTTTCTCTGTGGTTCTCTCTATCTCTCTACCTCTCTCTCTCTACACACCCAGATATGATACATATACGTTTGCTGTATGTATATACATGCATATACGTACATATATATGTGTGTTCGTGTGTGTGTGTGTGTGTGTGTGTGTGTATGTGTGTGTGTGTGTGTGTGTGAGTGTGTGTGTGTATCCACTTTCGCTCAGCCTAGGTATTCATTTGTGCACTTTCTAGAAGCAATTTCTTATCAAATACCTGCAATATTTATTGCTCTGATGATGTTAGACATATGTTTGCGGATAACACTAAGACGCCAAATCAGACTCACGTGGCAGACTTGTATAATGAAAATAATCATACGCATGCGTACATGTACAAAGATACACAGACATAAGCACACACACGCATATATATATATA
>NC_068986.1:79452003-79454003 GCF_001194135.2 Octopus bimaculoides | reverse complement strand
TATATATATTTGTATGTATATGCACACACACACATGCATATGTATAATTTCGAACTTATGAATGTTCTTTCTCTCACCCACTCAAGCACTCACATATACGCACGCGCGTGCAATGTCATAGGCACATACACAACATGCACGTTTATGTATATTAGTATCATGCATGTAGATGCACAATTTTTTCTGTGCATGTAATGATATTTTCGCCTCTAAGCGCACTTAATAATTACTGTGAGAGTATGTGTGCGCGGATACATACTTATATGTATACATATGCACATGCATGCATGTATCTGTGTAAATGTTGGATTTGCTACTGTAGTCCTAGATTGCGGGGGTATCAAAGTTCCTCGTCATCTCTATTCCTCTATTCTTCCACCATGCCATATTCTACTGATAGTAACTTACAGTAGTGGTGTTTGTTGTATGTAAGCTTAAACACTTTTATCGCAGATCGCGAAATGTTATTGACAACGACCTCAAGAATTGAAACCTAAAAATAACTTATCTTAACTTTGCAATGCCATAGTAACCTCTAGCACCTCCAACGTTTTAACCGTTCACATTTGCAGCATCTTCACTTCTTGTTTAATTTATAAAAAAGAAAAAAAATACTCTCCATCACTTCGGTTTAGGCTAGGTTAGGATTCGGTTTGGCGATATTCTGAATTCCAAATCAGAAAAAAAAAATCACTCTCTCCTTAATATTAACCAATTAGAAGTTCAATAATCAATACAATAAGCAATATTAGAACGGTGGTAGAATATAATTCAATATTTATCGTTTTTTCTTTCCTTCCTTCAGACTTCAGAATTGGAAATATTGGCTTTTAATCAACCGTACTGGTCATCTTCAACTAATTTGTTTTACAGAACAGAATATAAAAATATATTAGCTCTTTATTTGGTTATAGAGAAATGATAAACATGATGATGCTGATGATAGTAACAAACAACAAAAAACCACACTCAATAAGAACAACGAAAACATCAAAACTAAAAACAAAACTTAACAATAATACTATTTTTTTCTGATTATATGAAGTCTAAGATAATTAGAGTTAAGTGCCCTACTCAATGACAATAAAAACTGCTTCTGGTATGATGTAAATGAAGAGTAATAATAATAATGATAGTATTAACAATATTATTATTTAGTAAATGTTAGAATAATAAAGATAAATAGGATGCTGTTTTATTTCTCTACGATAAGCATAAAATAAAAAAACAAAATGGATATAGGTATACTTCAAATATGTATATACATACATACATTCATTCATACATACATACATATACATATACACATATACATACATACATATATATTTGTGCGTATGTGCGTGTATGTGTGTAAGGATGTGTGTATATAGCTATGTATGTATTGTATATGCTTCTATTAATAAAAAGAAAACATCGAGAAAATAAAGTGTTTAAAGTAATAATGGGATGAAAATTTGTGGTTATAAACGTTAAAACTAATGTTTAACTGAATATGAACTTTTATATAATAATTAATGTGCACGATATTCATAAAGTAATTAAACGGTTGACTAGTCACAAACGAAATAAAAAAGAAAAAGTATGTAAATGATAAAATTTTAAAATATGGAAAAAATGTTGCAAATAATTACATTTCATGAAATTTCATTACATTAGCCTTAATGTCCGGAAGTTCTCCAGCCACCAAGTACGTTTTCTTCGTTCAGCCCATTCATCTACATCACACCAAAGATGTTATATAACGTCTTTCAGAAAACCTCTTCATTGACCATCGTCATGCTCCGGTACAACATAGTTTGCAGCAGAGATGAGGCTCAGAAAAAGACGAATAAGCAGAGTATTGCAAAAATAATTTCAGTCTCTGAATTTGTTGTAGTGTAGGTCAGGTATGGTTGAACAGAGAGTTCTGAGCAAATTTGGTTGAGGAACATTGTGTGGAATCATGGTCTCTCTCTTTCTCTCTGTGTATGTATATATATATATATATGTGTGTGTGG
>NC_068986.1:79443507-79451461 GCF_001194135.2 Octopus bimaculoides | reverse complement strand
ATATATATATATATATATATATACATATATACGACAGGCTTCTTTCAGTTTCCGTTTACCAAATCTACTCACAAGGCTTTGGTCGGCCCGAGGCTATAGTAGAAGACACTTGCCCAAGATGCCACGCAGTGGGACTGAACCCGGAACCATGTGGTTGGTAAGCAAGCTACTTACCACACAGCCACTCCTATATATTGGTGTCTGCGTTTGTGTGTCTGTTTGTATTCCACCACCGTTTGTGAACCGATGTCGGTTTGATTACCTCTCCGTAGCCCAGTGTGATCGCAGTCCAATGACCGAAGTAAGTAAAAGATAAGAGATATTTGTATAATTGCACTAGTCCTCTATATCAGTGTATTTGCAATAAATATATTTTTTCTTAGGCATAATTGAATTGATGTATTGATGCAAGCTTTATTCTCTTGTTTAGTTTTCTAATTCATTTAACGTTAAGTTGGTCATATATCTCAAACTAATTACCTGGACAGCGTAATTTTGCACTTAGCTCCTTTTTAAATATTAATCTAATGCACGCAGAATATCCTTTCCCAGCATTTACCTGTACCACTCTGCATTCTACAGCTTGTAGTACATCAACTCTTAAGTATTTAGTTTGCGTTGATTCTTATCTCTGTGTATTCATCTAAAATGATAATGTTTCTGTTTATTAAATTTCTTCTTGGGGCATTTTTCCAAATTGGATCTCATATCAATGACTTTAGTGTATTTGTGTACTATCTGTAAGAGTGTTTCTAGGTTTTATCATCTTCATTATACATCCTGCAACTTGCCGTCACTTCGATACAAAAGTAATAGCATCCGTGTCCATTCTGCTTTAAAATGTTGTTTATAAATCAGGCAGAAAAGTGGCGAGAGGGGAAGTTTCCTTGAGATATAATCGAATAAAGATAGGATTAATTTTCATCATTCCTTCTTTTGCCTTCACCAGGAGAATTGTTTGCTTTTTACCTATGGCGCGCTTCATATAACTATATATTTTTGGTGGGTTTTTTTTTCAATAAATGCGCCGAGAAAAAAGCATCAAAAGCCTTCTGGTAGTCAGTGAATTTATACATAGTTCGGGCACGACTTTCTCTTTCATCAGTCATCATGTCTTTGTTGATCTATAAAGCCATTTGAGTCTTCACTTCATCTCTTACTTCATCCTGCTAATATGTTGCTGGGTATTAATAACACTTCGTTTTTGAGAACCAGTTAGGTGTTGATTTGGGGGTTTTAACCATTTTGTTAATAATTGTTGTACATATTATATATTGCTATGAGACTTTTATGATTTCCTGGTGTCTTTTAGTTATCTGATTCTGTAATGTTTACTTTCTTTCTTGGGTCGATATAGTTTCCCATGACTACTCATTACTCTGTTCCAAACAACGAACAAACTACTAGGAGTCAATTATTATCCATACCACTTTTCACATTTGTTAGTAATTGCTGTACGTATTAGATATTGCTATGAGACATTTATGATTTTCTGGTGTCTTTTAGTTATCTGATTCTGTAGTGTTTACTCTCATTCTTGGCATGATATAGTTTCCCTTGGCTACTCATTTAATCTGTTCGTTGTTTGGACATCCACGAGGAATCAATTATTATTCATACCCATTTTCACAAATTATTTTTTTACTTCTCTTGCTGTCGGAGCTGCATTTATTTATATATCAGTTTGTTCTTCAAAATGTTAGTTCTTCAAAATGTTAGTTCTTCAAAATGTTAGTTCAAAATATCAGTTAGTTCAAAATATCAGTTAGTTCTTCAAAAATGATTTTGGATAAAATTGTTTTTTTTAAAGAATTGTTGATGTTTCAGGTAACAACATGTCAGTTATGCAAGTTAGTGAGACTCTTTTGGTTGATGCATTCTTTGATTTCGCATATTCCTCGATGTTTATTTTAATGTTACGTTCATATTTTTTTAGTATTTTTCACTTTGCTTCAGTTGTGACTTCTTTTCCTAATTGATTTATTCTTTTGTTTCAGTCATATGACTGCGGCCATGCTGGAACACTGCCTCGTTTTTTTTTTGTCGAATGGATCGATCCCTGTACTTATCTTTTTAAGCCTGGTACTTACTATACCACTAAGTTACGGGGCCATAAACACGCCAACACCGGTTGTCAAGCGGTGGTGGTAGGAGAAACACACACACACACACACACACACACACACACACACACACACACACACATACACACACACACACATATATATATATTTAAATACGACGGGTTTTTACAGTTTCCGTCTACCAAATCCATTAACAGGGCTTTGGTCGGACCGAGGCTATAGAAGAAGACACTTGCCAAAGGTGCTATACAGTGGAACTGAACCCAGAACCATGTGATTGGGAAGTATGCTTCTTACCGCACAGGCACGCCTGCGCCTTTCATTAAGGCTTGATATATTATTTCTTTTATTGTCTACATTTTCTTGCATGTAGTTTTCCGCATGGTATGTCTGTGTTTTGATGTATCTATAACAGTATATACGAGTGAGTACTTATATTTTTATGTAACATACTATATCTGCTAGCTACAAATATTTCGTCTATCCTGGCGATATCACTGTTCCTGTCAATTTTCATTAAGTCTGCAATGACATTTAAAGAAGCGTTGATATTTCGCCGTTGAGAGTTTTCCTTAAAAGGTGCTTTCATTGGTTCGTTGGAAGGGCTTCCTTCAATTGTAATATTTTAACAATTTCAGCATTTCGATTGATGTCATATTCATAATCTTTAACTTCAAACTTTTTAGTTTATAATTCTTTCTTATACGTTTTATTCATTTATTTTGCTTTCTTCTACCCCGGTTGTTATTGGTGTGTTTTCGTAGATGTTCTAGAATTTGGCTTAGTTTTCTTATTTACTTTGTTTTGCACATTTTCTACTTCATGGCATCCATTTTAAATGTTTTTATTCACTTTATGGTTTTGTTAAGTATTATGTGCTTTAAATGTTCTACCTATATATTTTTGGCTTTACCATCAATATAAATTATAACTAAGAAATAGCGATAGAAAGTCAAAAGTATCAAATAGTTTATAGATAAATATGACGGAGAAAACGAAGCACAAGAAAAAGAAGAGAAAACCTCTCTGTCCTGTGCATTTCATTGACACCATTCAAGATTTTGGAGCAAGTAATTAAGGATAACATGAAATAATGAATCTTGCATTACAGCTGGAAGATCTTTCTCTGCATATTATTTCAATGGGTTAGGCAGTTTTTCTCAAGTCGGAAAATACCACTTGAATGAGGAAAATATCTATAAGTCAATTATTTGCTTAAACAGTTCACACAAATTTTTCTCAGGCTGATAGGTGGGTTTAGAATGTCTGATGGTAATTGGAATGGAACGTGGCATATTCATTTAGATTTTAATATGCCAAGCAAGCGCATGAGGAACTATATTTAGTACAGATGCCAATTCAGTTGTGAATAAAGACATCTCTGATATAGTGCAAAAGAACCATTGAATGTGTAGAGACTTCCACGTAAGAAAAGAAGACGGTGAATACAGCTGGAGTAGTGGCGCTTCCCCAAGAGACGGAGTGTCAGCGAATGTGTTATTTATGAGCAAAGAGAAACTAGCCTCGAAATTCTTCACAGAAGATCCAAATCCGAACGAAAATTCTGGTCAAACAGGAATTAACGGAAGAAACACAATCTTGTATAAGTAGTTGTAGAAGTTAGGAGTTTGATGAACGTGGCTCAGTTCAGCAAATCATATCTGGAGATGGAATCTTTAAGGGAATTCACAGAATCACCTGTTTGGCAGCTGCCTGAAATACCAGTCAAATCTCATCCAAATTACAAATGCCATCTTGTACATAAAACAATAATAACATAACATAAAAATGGGATTATCATTGCTAGAACGCCTTTGATCATAGGTTTGCTTAATTAGGTCTGACCTGGAGCTAAACAAATAAAAGCAACAACAGCAATAGCAGCGGCAACAACAACAGCAACAACAACGAAGATGAAGTAATAAGTAAAACTGAAAACAGACATGTCAAGTTTGAGAAAGAAAACAAACTTTATAGTTGGCCTGGCAATGAAATAAAAATGCGAAGTGATAAACAAGGTATGGCAGATAATGATCACGAACGAATACTGTTTTGTTTAAAGAAAGTAGAATATACAATGGCTAAGAGGAGGAATTTGGTTGTAGAAGAATCATAATCTCTGGAGAAAGACGTATCAGAAAAAACACAAAAGAGTGAAATCTAAAAATAGAAACTTTAAAAAGCTTTTGGGAAGCTGAGGTTTGTTAAGCAATATATGAATAAAATATACCAAGTGAGGTATTTAAAAGCGTAGATTGAAAAAAAATGGTGTAAAGGCTGTACTACTACTTAGATTCCAGAAAGAAAAAGATTTTCTCATTAACGAATACATATAGTAAAAAATATATCAGTCAAAGTAATTGACAACAATAGAAATGCTATCACACTAACCCTAGATATACTTGTAGAATCTACGAAAGGAATGCTATAACTAGTTAATCTACAGTATGGGTGAAAAATATTTTATAGAAATGGTTATTTTTAAAGGCATAAGAATGTCTTGATCGTCCTAGCAGAAGTTTCAACAAATCAAGAGAAATTGTAAAAAGATCTTGTATAAAAATAGAAGAGAGCAATTAACATAGATTGCTTTAAGATTTTAAGGAATACATTCATGACTTTACTACAGGCAGAAATCAGGCTTATATTTAGATTACACCCAGGAATAGGCTACTTTAAACTGTAAAAATTCTATTGTTTAGTATTTTACCCTATTCACAATGAGTATTTATTTTCCAATTTAGTTATATTTGACCAGCTATGAAAGACGATGTTGGAAATGTTGTATAAACTGTAGGTTGCAAAGAACGATTCATGCGTTTAAATCATCTGTACAAGAAGTCAAATTGTCACAGAGACGTACACTTACATTTGTACATGGGGACAAGCAGAACTGTCTGATAGTAGATCAAGACACACTTCAGTCTTTGTACCGGGTCCAAATCCATCCGAAGTCGAATTTGCCTTGCATAATTTCGGATGAAATTCCCAGGCCAGGACGATTGAATGGCAGTAAGCATAGAGAGTCAGACGATATGCCTTGCTATATTTGTTCCAGTCATTTGTGTCCTCGGTTCTTAAGTTATAATCTCCAATTAATATCACCAACTGGTGATATTAAATGCGGAAATTACTAGATTTTAAGCATTTCAACTTGAACAACTTTTAGGAGGATAACTTCCTCACCTCTGCCAAACGTTCTCAGAAGCTTTAAAATATATTTTCTACTCTAGGCACAAGGCCTGCAATTTTGGGGGAAACCGCCAGTCGATTAGATCGACTCCAGTATGCAACTGGTACTTAATTTATCGACTCCCAAAAGGATGAAAGGCAAAGTCGACCTCGGCGGAATTTGAACTCATAACGTTTCTTATTTCTTTATTGCCCACAAGGGGCTAACCACAGAGGGGACAAACAAGGACAGACAAAGGGATTAAGTCGATTACATCGACCCCAGTGCGTAACTGGTAGTTAATTTATCGATCTCGAAAGGATGAAAAGCAAAGTGGACCTCAGCGGAATTTGAAATCAGAACGTAACGGCAGACAAAATACCGCTAAGCACATCGCCTAATGCGTGCTAATTTTTCTGCCAGCTCACCGCCTTAGAAGCTCTAAAGTATAAAAATGACAATGAATGCTAGCCAAACCTGCTTGGTTAAGTTGAAAGAAAACTATCAACCCATAGTGATAAACATCACTGAAAAACAACTAGGTCAAACCAGTCTAAACATATATAAATTGAGTCTATCCGATAAGACAGTTACTAAAATAATTAGATATAAAATGGAAGCATATACTCACATATATTTTCATAAGAAAATAATTTCCATATGAAAAGATCACCGAGAGAAATTTATAAAGTTTGAGTAAGCAAGGCCAACATTTTCAAACCAGAGTTTCCTGAGAGAATGAAGATATTCAACTCAAAGTATTGATGAATATGCTAACTATATGCAAGTTAATTTGTGTTTACTTTTTATATTCGTAATTTTATTATACACACTCACAAAACTCCCTAGAATAATGAATTCTTGGTAGCTGTAATTAGTAACAGGACCTTACAGACAGAAAACGATCTCCTTAAGAGAGACTTATTAAGTGTATTTCTTCTTAGTTTAGAGGACGTTTGTGAAGCAGTCTTAGGAAGTGGTGAGGCGTTTGCTTTAATATTTCATTTACATGTAAAATTCAACTTCAAGAAAGTGAAAGAAAAGTTTAACAAAGATATGTAATAAGCATGATATCGAGATTCCACAACATAAAAATATATTTTAAGGGTTAATAAAAAGTAAAACGTTTGGGAAAGACCTTGGATAATAAATAAAACTATAAAATACACAGAACATGGTTATATAAAGGGATTACTTTTATCTTTCCTCTATGGCTTTTTATAGTTCGATTATCCTGTACTTTAACAATTTAGTGTCTTTGTTAAGGAGACAATACAACATTTGTAAAGAAATTCAAACTGTTGATTCTCTGCGTGATATTTACACAACCTATCGATTCGGATATATTGCCAGGCTATGGATTTGTAGATATAGCAGTATGTTGGATGAGATGTATAATATACACTGTGAGGTTAAAATACAATCGATATCGATGCTTTCATCATTTTAGGATATATAACTGTAGACCATTAATTATACTGCAGGGAGACTGAAACAATCGTTAATATACAACTTCAATAGGAAATATAGTACTGTAATAAGTCTAAATAAGTGAACTAAGACAAGAATAAGTTGAGTATTAATACAGTCAACTAAGACATAAAAAAAAATTATCACAAAAAGCATATCATAGCATTTCACTAAAACAGAAATAATGATCGCCCATATTACAGTCAGGCAAGATATTGAAACATGAGCATAAAGTGCATATATTGCTGTGAGATAAAATAGAAAAAAATGTCCATGAATTGCATATTTATGCAGTTAGCTAAAACATGAAAATGAGTGTAACGTATATGTCATTACAGTCACCTTATATAAATATAAATTGTACATAAAAACAGTCGACATAAGTCCAGATTAGTGCCGCCAGCTAATATATAAAAAAATGAGCATAAAGTGCATACGATACGTTGAGGTATTGTTTCAAAACAAGCATAATGTGCCGTATCATTGTTGTTACAGGTATCAAAATTATTTCAAGAGCGTTGCAGAAGCTTCCAAGAAAGCTAAAATGCTTAAATAAACAGAAAGTTGCAATATATATTATAAGCAGAACAAAAATTAATGACTATGTCTATAACAATCCTTTCTACTGAAGGCACAAGGCCTGGATTTTGTGGGAAGGGTAAGTCGATCACAACGACCCCAGTACACAACTGGTACTTAATTTATCGAACCCGAGAGGATGAGAGGCAAAGTCAATCCCGGCGGAATTTGAACTCAGAACGTGCAGACCGACGAAGTGCTACTAAGCATTTCACCCGGCTTGCTAACGATTCTTTTCTACTTTAGGCACAAGGCTCGAGATTTCTGAGGAGAAGGCCAGTCGATTAGATCGACCCCCCAGTATGCCACTCGTACTTAATATATCGACTCCGAAAGAATGAAAGGCAAAGTCGACCTCAGCAGAATTTGAACTCAGAACGTAAATACAGACGAAATACCGCTAAGCATTACCCCCGCGTGCTAACGATTCTACTAGTTCGTCGTCTTGATTATGTCTATAATAATGCTATTAATGCTAGCATTATTATATCATTATTATTTATTATTATCATATCATTATTATTACGATGTTTTAAATCAAACTTTAATTACACACATACACAGACACATACAAAGACAAACACACACAACAGTCATACCCACGCAGATACACACAAACGTTTATATATATATATATATATATATATAT
>NC_068986.1:79442571-79443497 GCF_001194135.2 Octopus bimaculoides | reverse complement strand
AACTCGTTTCACGTTGTTCCAAGAGAAGAACCACCAAGATGCAATCCAAACAATAAAAAAGATCAGACACCATCCAGAAAAACGTACAAAATACTAATTTAAAATAGAAGTTTATAATCCATAAAATCTATAAAATATTAGATTAAAAATTTAATTCAGTTTAGTAAGCTTATAAAAAGAAAGTGAATTATAGACTACGCGCGTTTCGTGGCCACACAATAGTAGAAAAATTCTGTGCAATTTACAATAAATCGATCAAGAAATTCCACTCAGAATGAAGTCACTCTTCAGGTCTTATAAATTCATAAAACGTATACTACTATTTAAATAATATAAATAAAATAAGATAGGAATAAATTAGAAATATCTGTATCTGTAGGAAAGCTATTATTAGTACAATACATAAAATGTCAAGGTCTAGTAACAATCTTTCAAGTTAAAGGCCTAATTCGTCTTACGAAGAAATGCTTTCTGTAGATTAAGAATAGGAAAACATAAAAAAATAGTGCTATTAACTAATAAATGAATTCGAACGTTTAACAGTATTAATAAAATGAACGGCATCACTTATCTTATCGAAGATTCCTTGTTGACTGTAGTCTTAACCTTAAAGCATGGAATTTATACGTGTGTCACGTGACAATATGGCGTCATAAGGAGAAGAGAGAAGAATATATAATGGATAAAATGACGACTTTTATCCATTCTTTATCCATAGATTTTAAAATTAGTATTTTGTAGAGTACGTTTTTCTTGATGGTGTCTGATCTTCTTCATTGTTCGGATTGCATCTTGGTGGTTCTTCTCTAAATTATTAATATAGTTTTTATTATAAAATTCAATTTGGTATTACTAAATTGAATATCTTTGTAAGTTTGGATTTTGACATTACCTAATATTATAATATATATATATATATATATATA
>NC_068986.1:79440125-79442228 GCF_001194135.2 Octopus bimaculoides | reverse complement strand
ATGTATGTGTGTGTGTGTATGTACGTAGGTGGTCGCCAGACTCAAGGCCACCATAATATAATATACTTGTTTCAGTGATTAGACTGCAAACCAGGCTAGGGAAGAGTGTTTTAATCGAATGAATCGACCCATGGGTGTATTTTTTAAAGCTTAGTACTTGTTCTGTCGGTCTCTTCTGCCTAACTGCCAAGTTCCGCGGACACAAACACCCCGCTGCACACACACACACACACACACACATATATATATATATACAACAAACAGATGCATTAGTTTAACGCTCAGGAAGTGAGAAAATCTTTTACGTCTCGAGCCTAAGCTCTTCGACAGAAAGGAAGATATAAATAAACCGGGAGAGAAAATAGAAAAAGGTATAGTGGCTACGTTTCTTTTGTGTTCCGTCTACCAAATCCACTCGCAATACTTTCGCTGGCCGAGGCTATAGTAGAAGAGAGTTGGCCAAGGAGTGAATTGAACCCGGAATCATGTGGTTGGAAAGCAAGCTCCTTACCACACAGCCACATACACACACGCCCACACGCACATATGTATGTATGTAAATATAACACTGTTAAACTATTACATCTGTTGAAGGCAGTTTTTGTCCCAGGAACCGAAAACTATGTTAATGAGAAGTTTTTTTTATAATTTCTCGAGTAATTCAAACTAAAATAAATAAATAAATAATGGATGAAAATCGGTCTTGATCGAGTAAGTATTTTGATCAGGAGGCGAAAGTACTAACCATCGATTTTCACACTGTTTCCGAGGCTAGTTAACACTTCGCCCATAGGCTTGCAACAGTGTAGATTCAGGTATGATGATTACCTCATCATGTCTGACGATAACCGTCTCACATTAGTCTCGTTGTTCTGATTCACTTTCACACTTGCATGTGCATCAGGATGACTTTGCACATCTCCACTGCTCCAGGAACTTTATAAAATACATAACAGATCAAGAAACAAAATGGCAGTGATACATGTCACTGAATTTAAGTGACAAAAGCATGTACGATACTTTTGGTACTATACATACATGCATGCATACATACATAAATACACATGTACACATAAATGTATGTATGTATGTATGTATGTATGCATGCATGTATGTATGCATGTATGTATGTATATATGTATATATTGTCTATCTTCTGTGTACAAATACGAGGTCCGCTTAAAAAGTGTCCAATTTTATTTTTTTTCCACCAAAACTAATGCCGCGTGGACAATAACCTTTGGTTGGGAGATGATACCACTTTTCCTACGCATGCGTAAAAATTCTCGCGCTAATAGGCTACGTCAGTTTACGACTGTTACGTCTAGGATACAAACGTGTAGTGCGCGGTCATCGTATTTTTGTTTTAATCGAACTTTCTCACGAAGTGGGAATAAGCACAGGGTTTGTGCATACCATTTTAACGGAGGATTTACATATGCAGAAAGTACCAGAGAAATTCATCTTCAAGCTTCTGGCGGAGCAGCAGAAGCAACTCCACATGGAAATCTTTCCGGACATTCTGGACTGTACAAACCACGACCCAGACATCATAAAGACTATCACTGGTGGAAAACAGGGATTTATGGTCGCTGCTCGAAGTGTTCGGTAACCTTGCATGAAAACGAAAATCCGACGAGCTTGGTTTACACGTCTGTACATAAGGCGCAAGTCTCAGGAAATGACGTGGCCTACCGGCGCGAAAATGTTTTTGAATGTACACGGAGGACAGTTGGATTTTGCCTACGCGGCATTAGTTTTGGAGGGAGAAATGAAGTCGGATACTTTCTGATCGCACCTTATAGATATCGACTGCTAATATTAAGTATAGAATTTCCTCTTTCAATTGACGTATTTCTACTTCCCTCTCAGAATACTTATAAAATATCTACAATCTACCCAGCCTTAGACATTAAGTTCTTTGTTGCATAATACTATAAATTGTTCTCTGATGATCCGTTGTGTGTAAGCATTCAGTTGAATTTGAAACGTCTAGTAATGAGTTCCAGACAATCACAATGGTGAAATGTAGGTAAGAACAAACAATATAACCTTGTGTTTATCGACATTTCTCATATATATATATATATATATATATATATA
>NC_068986.1:79434776-79440108 GCF_001194135.2 Octopus bimaculoides | reverse complement strand
ATATATGTATATATATATATAGGAACTTACATCTCTCAGTATTATCAAATATATGTTTAAGTACAAAATTATAAATGTTAATCTATGCAGGAGTTCTTTGAATATGAAACATGCAGCGAAGGCATTTTCCTACTTAGTCAAAAAAAGAAAGGATAGCGAGCTGATGATGCTTTATTTCTTCATGGTCCTGGTTTGATAAAAGGATGAAATTTATCTTCAATCGAATCTTCAGCCCTAATAGTTGCAACAGACTGATGTGAGTTCAAGGCTATTAACGGCAAGATAGTTGTGTTAAAGTGAGATTACGTATCTACCACACAGGAATTCAGAACGCAACGATTCGTAGCAACGATTCGCAACAACCACCGTTACGAATCCTCTCTAATACTCTAATATTTCAGCCAATTCACTACCTTGAATTGATATAGTATGATGTCGAACCCGAAGTTTGCAAAATTTGCAGTTCATAATAAGTAAAGAAAATAAGTAAGTTTTGAAATGAATCAGTGAAGCAGGCACTGCTTGGGATCGAACTTTTTTGTTTGAGCTGTCTCTGTTACCATGGTAATTTCCCATTCTGATTGAGGGATGCCATATAATTATGCGTAAGATAAAAATAGAGCTTAAGGAAAAGTTCAGTGAAGCAAGAAATAAGATATTTAACCTTTATAATATTTCCACAGTGGAAAGTAACATTATTGCTCAAGTAGAGAGTGAAGTGCATCCAAATAATTATGACATTTAATAGAATTGCATGACTTAAACTCAGAAATAAAATAGTCAGCCAGTTTCCTTTACTAATTTGAAACACGATCAACAGTGAAGTACCATCCTACAATGTATTCTGAGAAATATTTTCGTACCATTAAGGTTACAAATATAATAGGGGAGGTGAAATCTTGTTCTGGACGATCACTCTTAACTTTTGATTATAACAATCATCACGTATTAATTGGTGACTTGTCTCTTCAATTTACCCTGCGGAAAGTAGTAATACTTTCATAATCAATTATATTAAAGCTTGGTACCTGTTAGGAGCTTAATAAACGTTTGAAGTGTTATATTATTCTCACCCTTCATAAATGAGAACGATTTTTGAGATATTATGAGATGCATCTCCTTCTGAAGATAAAAAGGATTTAATTCTAATGACATAATTTGCTATTGCTTTTGGATTAGTTTTAGAACGTTATTTTAATGATGGAGTGTAAGGAGAACAACGAAAATACTACCGATAACGTATTTGGTCATTCTGAATAGGTTCTAGCAGTTTCGAACGTGAATGTCTGATTCCTCTTGGTTTTCGCCACCAGGGAGCATCTCTTTCGTTCAAGTGATGATTGTTCATAACACCCGTGCTTCAGCGATGCACTGGTATTAAGGGACTTCAAGAGACAGTAGGGTTTCGACTTCGTTGTGTCCCCACAGGAGAAGAGAAGCTTTCACATGGCCCGACTGTAGAATCTCACAAGCACATGAACTCTTGTTAATAGCAATCGGCATACTTTTTCTTGCTGAGTAAAGATGCTTTCCACACAAAATAATTCATAGAGTGCAAGTAGAACATTGAGAATTCAAACAATAACGTATCTATTCGTTCTAAATACGAGAGATTCGAACATGAATATTTGATTACAGTCCTTTTTACCGCCGGAGAACTTCTCCTTTCTGGCGATGTTTATTTACAACGAAATTTAAACACCACGTTGGTTTGAAATCATCTTACACTGTGTAACCGGTGAAGTACGCGTCATGATGGCACATCACCTAAATGGATAAAGCGCTCTTTAGTGGCGAAGACCACCAGCGATCAGATATACACGTTCGGACCTGTCAAACGTACTAAGAATGGATAAATGCTTAATTTTTTTTTTTTTTTTTTGTATATCCCTTTCTAATTCTGAGCAATGGATCTTCGATATTTGTCAATAGTAACATGACAACACCTTCAAATATCGAAATGGCGAAAGGAAGAATTTCGACAGCTCTCTTTTGTTCACTTACAGCTACACCAGTATGTATTCTATTCTATATCTATTTTCTTTTCTAAAGTGTCAACGCACTGAAATTGATGAGGAAGATATTTGGCATTTATAACTTTGAAGGCAATTTTTGTTTACCGAGAGCTTCTTTGTCTTCAATGAAATTGACGATTAAGAAATGCAAAGTGCACATTCATACTTATTTAAATTTAGTTATCAAGGAGCTGCATAATGGAGACATTCATCGTTCAGGGATTTGATAAATGATGTTGAATGAATATTTTAGCAATCTCTATTATATATACAACATCGTTCTTATATTCATGCTTGTGTAACTAAAACGTAGAACGCCTGTGTATTGTGAGGAAACCTTCGTTTAAGACAAGTTTCAAATTTGTTCATTATCGCAACTATTGATAAAAATATATAATAGTATACAATAGATAAATATTATTTCTGTTATTCAAGACAATAATCTGCTATTAATGATGTTATGAAAAGCTGTATCTTCTTAATGGGCTCATAATTTATTGCAGTCAAGGACAACAGTTTTTCTGGGATCCTTTTAAATTGTGGAAATACACTACGGTTAAACGTAGGAGTGTTACAGTTTCACAGATGCCGGTATCAAATGTGAGGAGTGAATGCCATAAAGATACATAAATAAGTGAACAAGCGTACTGAATGGGCTTAGGCTTAATTACGTAGAAGTATTAATTTCAGTAGAATGCAATATGTGTGTGTATGTTTTTGAGTCTGTGTGTGTTTCTGAATATCCGTCATACAGTCTTTTCCATTGAGTAATTATTTCGTTTTCTTCCATGGAAAACGTGTAGGATCTAGTTTATATTACAAAGAAGAAACAAAACTAATAATGATCGCGCTTAAGCGGCTATATTCTCCCCCTCCAGTCTATTTCAGTTCACTTGTAATCTTCCCACAACACCTTTTACATCTTACGATAATTATATTTCATTGTTTTGCCTGTTTCGTTCATTTTTTTTTATTATTGGGACTCTTTGGGGTACTTCGACTTCTGTCAAGGACTAACGTCAAGTAAATTTCCCTTGTGTCGTTAGATGTACACGTCACACAACCTTCTCCGGGTTTTGGATATAATATTTCCTTTCCGTGTCAAGAAACTTTAGTGTATTCTCTGCCCTATGTTCGTCTTAGCTAAAGACATAATTTAATTTCATATACTTGCTGTTGATGACTTGACACTAAAACTCTGGCACGCCGAGATGAGTTCACAGTTCTGTTGCCTAATGCAACGAAATTACCCTGGCCCTCAGTTAATAGTTATTGGCAGACTATCATGAGCTTGTTTATATTTTGTCCTGTGTGTTCAGTTTACTACTTCCTATTTGATGGTAGTTTACTTCCTATTTGCCAATAGAGAAGGAGCCGGTTTCTAACCTAAATTCAAGGCTCCTTCATTGGCAGGGCCGGCCTTAAACTGATTGTACCGATTGCTCCCAATCGGGCCCCGCGCCGAAGGGGGCCCCGCGCTTAAGATGTTTACATAAAGGGAGTCTCCCTGAAGTCTTTTTTAAAAATCTACATAGTCTTTCAAAGAAAAAACAAAACAAAACATAAAAAAACATACTTTCTACACTTCAGCGACACAAGATATCAAAAGATAAACCCATTCATTCAAAACTGCTTGGGTCAGTCGCAGAATTTGAAGAAATTTATTGTATTTTTAGTGCAAAGGTCAATATGTGTGTTTGTATGTGAATGTTTGGGTAAATATTTGTGCGTCTGCGAGAGTATGTATGTATGTGAATTGTATGTGTATATGTGTGCGTATTTTCGTGTGCATCAGCTTCTATAAATACGTTTAACTTTGAGGAAGCTTTTTTATTTCAATAAAGTGTAAAAGTGTATTATATATAAATATATATATATTTCTTGTTTCTTGTTCAAAAGAAAATCGCTTAGCAATGGTAGCCATTCAGGTTTTGGACAAGCACAAACACACAGCTACACACATACACACAGGCACACACACAGACACACACGCACGCACACACACACAGACAGACACACACACACACACTTACGCACACACACACAGCGCTATAGGAGGAGACATTTGGTGGCACACACTGGTGCTAAATCCAGAAATATATAACTAAGAAACAAAGTTCTTGCCACACACACAGGATAACTGTGATTTATAACATACCTTATAGAAAAATAAATAAATAAATAATTGGTAAGTATAAAACCACCTTTCAAAAATTTCCAAATAATAGTTATTACTAATTTGTATTTTATGTAAATTTCTTTTAGCGTAACAACATGAACAAATAAAAGATTCTGTGGGGCTTTGTTAAATTTCTTTCCGATTTTTAGTTTAGATGTAGTTTCGGTGAGAAATAATCGTTTTTCCTTGGTTTTCTTTTTCTTAGTGCTATCAACTAGTCTCATTTCCCGATATGCCGCAAATGACTTTTTTCCCACCGAAATCGGTGTGTTTGTATATATATGAATATCATCATTATTATCATTTAACGTCGGTTTTCCATGATGGCATGGGTTGGACGATTTGACAGGGGCCGACAAGCCAGGGGCTACATCTGGCATCCGTCTGGTTTTGCATAGATTTTGTGGCCGAATACCCTTCCTAACGCGACCAACAGGGTGCCACACACACACACACACATACACACACACACACACACACACACACACACACACACATATATATATATATATATATATATACATACACATATATACATCACATACACACTCATTATACTTTGTTTTAAATAAATTGACAGGCAACACGTAGCTGTTAAGTATACTAGAAATAGCAGTTATTAAACATACAAAACAGTCACTATTCTGATCTCCAAATATGCTGCAAGAGAAAAAAAGATTAGTTGATAGCACCTGAAAACAAAACAAAGAAAGAAAAGAATTCCGAGGTGGGATGGAGGGAAGTTCCGAGTTATAAGTTGACTGGGAACCTAGCGCCCACCAAAATTGTTCCCAGTTGGGCCCCTCACTTCTTAAGGCCAGCTTTGTTCGCTGGAATTTCAACCTGAACAACATGGTATGTATGTCTGTATGTATGTATG
The DNA here is from genome assembly GCF_001194135.2 of Octopus bimaculoides. NCBI lineage: Eukaryota > Metazoa > Mollusca > Cephalopoda > Octopoda > Octopodidae > Octopus > Octopus bimaculoides. Next base: position 79,435,034 of record NC_068986.1, on the reverse strand, counting down.
TATGTATGTATTTATATATGTATGTATGTATGTATGTATGTATGTATGTATGCATGTATTGATGGCTCAATTTTTTTTTAGTTCGTTATGATATGTGGTTCGATCCTGAAGAATATGCTTGAGTTTTCTCAACATATGAAACTATTAGTTGCGCTTTAAAACATGTATTGTGACCTTTAAATAAATAATATTTATCTTTCGCGAGATGGAGTACTTTAAAAAATTTTTCCTATCATAGCACAGTACAAATATATATAT
>NC_068986.1:79428552-79430757 GCF_001194135.2 Octopus bimaculoides | reverse complement strand
GTGGCATTCCTGCATACAGTGACTGCATTTGAAGTAGCTCCCTGCTGGAGCTACTGATTTCTCCTTCCGACGAGTGCGCTTTTCTTTGATGGCGTGTTACTGTTTTTCTTGCGCTGTCTTCATTCCCTTTCGCAATATTTGCCTCCAGTGTGGGCGATCATTTGCAACCTCCTCCCATCTCAGGACTTCAGATCAAGTGACTTCATGTCTCTCTTTCAGACGTCTTTAAATCGAGTATGAGGTCGTCCTCGTGCTTTTGTTCCGGTGGCCAATTCCTTATACAAGAGGTATTTTGAGATCCCTCCGTCTGACATACGATGAACATGACCGAGTCGGCGCAAACGATGAAACTAGAGCAAGATGCGTAGGCTGGGTCTCTTGACTCGGTTGAGGACTTCGGTGTTAGAAGTGTGGTCGGTCTGCTTGAAGTCCAAGATGCGCCTGAAATTAGGAAGGTGAAAAACGTTGCGACGCCGCTTCTATCTAGATTAGAGGCTCCACGTCTCACTGCCATAAAATTAACGTACTAAGCACGCTCGCCTTATAGACTTCAAATTTGGTGTTTGCAGCCAGTTCTTTTCTTTTTTTCTCAAACTCTCTTTCTGAGCCTGACAGATGCGGTGGATGCTTGTCCGATTCACCTATTGATCTCAGGGTCCAGAGAGAATTAATCAGCAATGGTAGAGCCGAGACATGTGAATTGATGGACTACCTCCAGCTTGTAGTTGTTGATGGTGATGGTGGAGGCCTCCTTGAAACTTTGACCCATTACTTTGGTCTTCTGGAGACTAACAGTCAGGCTGAATTTCTAACAGTACTTTCAAAGTTTGTCCACGGTGTGCTGCATTTGCTCTTCAGAGTGCGCTGTCGGTACTGCATCGTCTGCGAACAGCATTTCTCTGACGAGTACCTGTCGCAACTTGATTTTCGCTTTCAACCTCGACAGACTAAACAATTTGCAACTTGATCTGGTGTGGAGGTAAGCACCATCAGTTGATGTTCCAAATGCATGTTTCAGCGTGAATGAGACATATGCAGTGAATATCGTCTACATTACATATTGAGTATACTTTCCTCTTTCAATTATAAGCTATAAATTTTGAGAAATAGATATACAAGTACGTATAGATACATCATGGACTCTCCTGCTGTTAGATAACTATGATAATTTTCCTTCAAATATGATATTCCTCGGACTATGTTTCTTTCTTGTTTTAAAAAAGTTACAGTGCAGTGTTAGAATTGAGGCAAACACATTGTTGCTGTATTTTTGTCTCCTATGCTGTTTTGAGATTTAATATTCACAGAGAAAATATGTGAAAGTAATAATATTATACGAAAGGCTTTATTGAAAAGTGTAAGATTTCCGAATGTTAAATATTATTTCACTAATATGTATATCAAAAGCAGAATATTAAAATCTTCTCTGTGCATCTTCCAGAATTATTTTAGAAATATATAAATTACACTTAGTATTTCTACAGACAGAATTTTCTATATTTATAGAAAAACCGAAGAGACGTAAATAGTCAAAACAGAAGAGTTATGAAATAAAAGCTTCATTACAAATGCATTATTATGTTTCATCATCTGAAGGCTATCTGTCTTCATTATAATTGTGCATTATCATAACGCAATTGCCAATACCTACATCTAAAGCATGACAAACAATTAGATTTCTTCTGGAAAATTTGTTGATAGAATATTCTTCGTTTCAGAGAACAGACGCCGATGCATTAAGTTGCTTAGATTACTGGTTTTTCTAACGTTCCAATTAGTTTATTCACTGCAGTCCAAAGATGTTCTAACAGCTTAATTTACCACCTCACGTAATTCACTTTAATTACTCTAATCACTGAGCTGTCCACTTTTAGTCTAACACCTGGGTGCTTCATTTATAATATTGCTGTGGTTACAATTGTTGCTAGGGTTGATTTTATCGTTGCTGTTGCTTTATTTCAAGGCCATCGACTCTGAAAGAAGTAATATCACCATTCCGTCATAGTCAGGAGTATTTATGAGTGCATCAACTAATATGTCCTTCTTTTACTTAAGGGGCAATGTGTGCTTTAAGTTAGATACGACTGGTATTTTTGATATGTCCAGAGACTACATGCAGTTTATTATGGAGGTGCTATATACATACATACGTATATATACCTATAGATACATACATGCATATATATATATATATATATATATATA
>NC_068986.1:79424577-79428313 GCF_001194135.2 Octopus bimaculoides | reverse complement strand
TATTGATATATATATAGTGTACATTCAGACACAAGAGAGGCTACCTTTAACAGGCCGGCAGCCTTACACACTAGAAGAAGCAGTCAAAACGACCAAAACCACATTTAAGAGCAATTTCGAAGGGAATCAAAACAAAAAAAAACTTTTACCTTGTTTTTTACAGCCATACCTAGGTTTCAAACTCTAATTAGCAAATAAAATAATTTGCTAGGTGGAGTGTTCATCACATTTGCTAATTAGAGTTTGAAACCTAGGTATGGCTGTAAAAAAAAAAAACAGGTAAAAGTTTTTATTTTTCATTCTCATCGAAATTTCTCTTAATGTTGGTTTTGTTCATTTTGACTGCTTCTTCTAGAGTGTAAGGCTGCCTGTTAAAGGCCGCCTTTCTTGTGTTTAAATGTACAGCAATTTTATATAGATAATATGTTGTCTATTGACTTTTTATACACACTAGGCCACTGCTATTGAAATGTCTAAAAACTTGCTACCCTATATATTTTACGTGTATATATATATATATATATAAAACAAACAAATTATAGCACCTATAATATATATATTATAATCAAATTTACGATGATAAACGTATTTAAAGTGTGCGAAACCTAGGTACTGGATTATCCGATTCTGGGTTGTCCATTTATGTAATGTTCTTCCTAGAGGTAAAACATTTTTTTTCTTTTTTGTTTGCTGCCTTCACACGTCTTTGCCAGTGTATACACATTGAAGATTTTTTATAGCATCGTAAATGTTTCGGCTGCTATTTCCAGTAAACATTGGTGCTTTGCTGTACAACTACTTTATATTTATACTTCTACCTTTACGGTGCATTATTTTACTGGAAAGGAATACATTTGTATTGCAATATTCTATGTTTCATTGAAAAGTTTTTCACTGTTCTCGGCCTCTTAACGGCTAAGCGTTCAGGCGTGTATACTGGCATTGATGTAGCCTCATTTGAAATATTGTCCAGGTAAATCCAGCTGATGAAACCTAATCAAATTTACGATGACAAACGTATTTGAAGTGTCCGAAATCTAGGTACTGGATTATCCGATTCTGGGTTATCCATTTATAAAATGTTCTTTCTAAATGTTCTTTCTAAACAATTTTTTTTTATGTTTGCAGCCCTCAGACGTCTTTGCCACTATATTCACATTGAAGCTTTTGTATAGCGCCGTAAATGTATAGAGTGCTAATTCCAGTAAATATTGGTGCTTTGTTGTACCACTACTCTAATTCGCCAATCTGTTGGTTATAATAATAAAATTATACGAAGTGAGTATAGAACCAATGAGTACAATTGATGCAATCTTTATGTTTATCCTTGATGAATATGCATAACTAATAATATATATTATACACTATATATATAATAACGATTTTGAATATTTAGATTAATATAACGAAGAACATCTATTTTCCTTACAATTTCACAAATATATATTTTAGTATATACGTTAATTATATATATTTTAGTTGTACCATTTAGTTATGTATATACTTTAGTTGTACCATTCCAGCCGGGAATTGGATTAGGAACGAGAATGGTTGTCATGTAATATAAGAAAGACAAGAAAAGCAGCACTCTACTATTTGTACCTCTACAGACCTTATGAACTATCCAACAAATGATTGTTTCTGTTGCTAGAAACCTTTTATAAAGAAATTATTATGTAATATGTGTCTATCTGGCAGAATTGATCGACTAAGCGTCAACAAAATGCTTAGCAGCATTTCTTCTAAATCTTTACGTTCTGTGCACAATTTCTTCCGAGGTCTATTTTGCTTTTCATCATTTCGCGATCTATAAAACAAAGTACCAGTCCCGTACTGAGGTCGATATAATCGACAAACCAAATCCACTCAGAAATGCATACACTGGGCCAAAATTTATTTATTGTTCTCGTGTCGCCAGCGTACCATGAATGGTGTAGACGCCAGACAGAAAACAAGTGGAGATCGGTTCTTTGACTATTCTTCTTCCTTAGAGATGCTATTTCTTTTCATAAGTTCCTAATTCGTCTGTATTAGCAGATTTCTTTGCCACTTATTCCTGGCGAGTCTTTAATGGAACCGTTTTGCATTTTCTTTGTTTTTTGTTTTATTGCCATGTGTTAACCATAGCTACGGGTTTGTTTGGTCATAAGAATACCTTGTATTGATTTTAAGCTTTTACCTATGCCTATGTTATATTTCTGTAGCGTTATCTCTCTCTCCTTTACTCCAGTTTTGGGGTTTCTTTTTTGATTTCCTTAAAGCTTGAATGATTCTCACTCTCATAATATATATATATATATTTTTTGTAGATGTCAGTTCTTCATATAGACTGCCTTAGCTTTGATATTGCTGTATAAGATGATTTGAGGTTCTACTTTCTTCTATCTCAAATACAATATCTGCTGAATATATTGTTTCTTTTAACCTGGTAATATTGATATTCGCGTTTGCTTTTATATTGCTGTTCCAAAATTATCGTAACAAAAACCAAAGAATGTACGATACAGGATACCCTAATTTGTTAGTTCTATGTACTATATTTTATTTTAAATACAGATACCTTTCCACGTTTGTCTTCACTTTCAATTCCTCAGGCTTTGATCTTTTGTTTTAGCATATCTGAGATACTTACGGCACAGATGTGCGTCTACAGAGGGAGCACGTCGGTTGGTATGTTCTACTTAGCATTTGCTTCTGTAACTACACTAATTCGTTCACAATGGTAACCGACACCTAAACTTCGGTGTCAAACAGTGATGGTGTGAATGGCAGTGATGTAGTCTTCGCGCATTCGAGTTCAAGTGGAGCGCACTTCAACAAATTTAATTCTGAGAACAATGAAATAAAACCTTTCGGGTAAATGAATAAGATTATTTCGAGGGATCAAACATGTGATTCGATACTGTTGACATGGATGGCCATTCACTCTTACCTCTTTCGAAGTGGCTGTCAATGCGTTTGGTCTTTGAATCAATCCAGCCACCGAAAGCACTCCAAGAAAACGGTTGATCTTGGGAAAAAAAGTAGCAGGCACTGATTGAAGTTCATGAAAGACCTAACTCTGGTTAAAGTTCACGTTGATCCTATAACACTCAGACCCATCTAGCATTTTTCGGTTTCTGTTGGGTACAAACACCAGGTTTTCCTTTAACAAGTTGGTGGTATTGCCTTTATTAATTCAAAAGTATAACATTTTGCACCAAGAGATCGTATTTAAATTTAGTCGAATTTTTGTATGGTAGATTCCAATGGTATAAATGATTGTGAACAATCGTTAATCATTTGCATATGCTCATAATCACATGCTGGTGAAGGCAACAGGAATATGAATATTAGCTCCAGGCGTTTGAATCCATGTCCACAGAGAGAATATATGGAATGTTGAAATATGTTTCATTTTTTTCTGTGGTTTATTTTCCTTGTGATATTGTATCTAAACTCTTTGTGTGTGATGTTTTGCATGCATAATACATACATACATACTTACATACATACATACATGTACTTGTATGCACGTGTGAGTGTATGCGTGCATATGGATGTATACATAGCGCTGTATGTTTACATCAATATCAATTGCTACTGTATATATTTACTGTAAAATTGGCATATTTCAAATGTTCGGTATTGAAAAGGTTGACAGGAATTTACATACATATATGCCCGCATACTTACAGGCTTATAACGATATATATATATATATATATATATATATATATATATATATATATATATA
>NC_068986.1:79423495-79424231 GCF_001194135.2 Octopus bimaculoides | reverse complement strand
TATATATATATATATATATATATATACACACACACACACACACATGCATACGAACATACTCACTTTCTCCCTCTCTGGCTCCCTCTGCCATGTATACAGACACACAAATTTCTCGTCGCTTTGAGTTTTTCCATTATTACACCCCTCTTTGTATGCGCGCGTCTGTGTATGTACATATATTTATATATACACAAATATACATATATACATACACACACATGCACACGCATAGAAAGAGGGATGTAATAATGGACAAACTCTGAAAGCGACGAGAAAATTCGTGTGTATATCTGTATACATGGCACAAAGAGCCAGGGAGGGAGAAAGTGAGTGTTTACGTATGTATGTGTGTGTTCGCGGTGTTTGTGCAGAAGAGAAAGACGCAGTGAAATTAAGATATGCAAGAACAAGAAAACTAGGAAAATAAGTAGCGATATTAGGTAAGAGAGAGAAAAGGAGAGAAAAGAAGAGGGAAGAGTGAGTAAAGAAGAGGGAAAAGTGAGAAAATAGAGTGAGAACGTGAGAGCAAGGTAGTCGAATTGTTAGAGATATTGTTGTGAGTGGGGTGTTACGAATGGATGCAACATAAAGGTCAAAGCGATGCAATGGAATAAGCAAAGAAAGAATATATCAGACAGGCATATTTCTGAAATAATCTGAATAAGTGAGAAATGTATCAGAATTGGGAGGCAATTGAGAGGGTATAAACGGAAAAGTGATAGAGGGGGAGGAATAT
>NC_068986.1:79406465-79423485 GCF_001194135.2 Octopus bimaculoides | reverse complement strand
ATATATATACAGAAAGAGAGAGAGAGAGAGGGAATCAGGGGTAAGTGTGATAGATAGATAGATAGGGTGAAAGGGAGATGAAAATATTTGCTGTTGGAATTTAAATCTATGTGGAGGAGGTGGGTGAATAATGAAAAGTGTAGATCGGTGATAAACTGAAAGCTTTATATACCTAAATACATATGTGTGTGTATGTATCTACACACGCATACACATACATACATGCATACACACACACACATGCACACACACATATATTACCTTGTATATGTACATCCATACTTGCAGACACATATATTAATATTACAGGCTGCAATTCTTTCTCGGCTGTAATCACACGTTTGTTTAATCCCCATACATATATTAAATCTTAACACGGTCTACCCGTTGAGTTTGCACTCTCAGCGAGTAAATGCCTCACTTAGATGAACTAAGATAAAGCTGCTTAGGTTCATGTGCGTCTATGTACTATAAATGTATGTGTGTATATATATATATATATAAGTGTGTGTGTGTGTGTGTCTGTCTGTCTACGGACAACCGGAGTACAAATGAGTGCTTACTAAGGGTGGTGCTCCAGCATGGCCGCAGTGAAATGACTGAAAGAAGTAAAAGAGTAAAAGAGTATATCTTAAAGATGCGTCAAAGGATTTCCTTGTATTATTATTTGGATTAAAGTTTACTTTTCGCCAAACCCACACAATGGTTTTACTCTCTTAAAACCAACATTCGGTATTCGTCTGGAACCCGACATTGTTGATCGCCCAGAACTCGGGTTTAGTGCTTCTCTCTCCGGAAACACTTTGCCTTCTTACCCTACCAGGACCTAAGATATATATGAGGTGGCAGAATCGTTTTGCACGCCGAGCAAAATGTCTCTCTTTATGTTGTGAGTTTATATTTTGCCAAAGTCGAATTTGCCTTTCATCCGTTCAGAGTTGATGAAACGAGTACCAGGCGAACACCGGGGTAGATTTCATCGATTCAACTACTCCTGGGTAAGAATAAAAAGCTATACACCTCTGCCAAGCCGTGTCGCTCAAACCAGTTTATCAGAGTAGGCTTATCAAACCAATATGATCTAAGCGGAAAACATGCTGAAGCTTTCGTCTTGCAGTGGACTGGACATAGGCAATCCAAATCCAAATCGATGTATGTTTGAGGGAGAAAGAAGGTATAAGTTTTAATTGGTCAGTAAGCAATAAGTAGTTCGGCTAAATAATTGAACCAAAGAAAATTATATAACGAACCAGTTTCGCAGGGTATACTGAAAATCTACCATGACACCATGGTGATTGTGCAAGCACAAAGACTTACATTCAAGCGAGGAGAAATAAGACATTTCAAGAAAGGACGAGGAAAATGTGATTAGAAAAGAGAACAGAGACACCAAAAGACTTACTGAATTTCTATGAAAGATGCAGAAACAGAAATTAAGGGGTAGAACGTGAGAGAGAAGTGGGAGGAAAAGGGGAGAGGGTGCAAGTAAATGTCGAGATAGGGGTTGCAGAAGAATTGTAAAACGAAGTGGTAAGAATATTTATAGAATAGAAATGCGAACAGGTTGATGAATGAGTGGTATGAAAGACTGATGGAATGACGAGTGGTTAACGGTTAATAGAGAACAATAAAACAAGTATACATCGCATGATGTAATTGATTGGGGATGTTAACGCTTTATCAGTCATAACTTCACATTCATTTATATAATACAGATGAATCACCGGTGATGAATAGACCAAAATAAGTGTCATTTGATTAACATCAACAACGAAGTTTTGGCGAATTGACAACAAATGTTACAAGACATATGACATCAATTATGGTATCATATCAAAACTTAAATTATTATATTACGAACAGGTGTTAGTCGGGTATTATTATACTTTGGTATTCAACATAATACGCTATCTATAACGCATGCTACTAGTACATTATCCCTCAGTTTCTATGTGATTGTTTTTCATAAGCTCTGCACATCTGCGTTACCTATCTATCTATCTATCTATCTATCTATCTATCTATCTATCTATCTATCTATCTATCTATCTATCTGTCAGTCTGTTTGTGTTCGTATATACATACACATACACACATGTGTATGTATGTATGTATGTATGTATGTATGTATGTATGTATGTATGTATGTATGCGTGCGTGCGTGCATGTGTGTGCGTGTGTGTGCGTGTGTGTTGTGTGTGTGTTTGTTTGTGACTGTGTATATGTTTATCTGAGGCCTGCACCGAGATAGTGATTAAAAGAGATAAAGGTGTTGGGACAAGTTGTTCTTAAAGGCCGTTTCTTTCGTCTTCTAAAGTTTAGAAATGAGTGCAGCAGGACAACTGTTGGCAAGGTTTGAGTCATTACTTTTTCGTAGGTAGAAGGAATAGGAATCATAGTGGAGTACAGTAATCCCTCGGCTATCGCATGTGTTATGTTTTAACCCTGCGATAGGGGAAAATCCGCGAAGTAGAAACAGTACTGTACTGTATATATATATATATATATATATAATTTTTATAATTTGTATATATTTATTTTATTATAGACGCAAAACAAGACCATGGGGATATCGACGTAAGCTTAGATAATAAACCACGATAGGTGAACCGCGATAGGGCGAGGGATTACAGTATTCCGAAAGGCAACGCTGCACATCATGAGATGGCGCACTCAAGAAAACCTACGGAATGTCGTATTTCATTCAAGCGGGTAACTATGTCATGGATGGGTTTAGACGAACGATCTTCCTCCTACTCCCTGACACACTTTCAATACACTGTTTTCTGCTTTATGCTGTAGCTTTCATCTGGCCTTAATTTCAATTCTTCGTATATGTTTTCTGTATATGTGCATATCATTCTTGGTGTTTTTCAATGAAAACTTCGGAAGTGCTTAACATTTTGAAACTTATGAGATCTCTAGCCTGGGGAAAACTCATTATTTTTATTTATTGCTTCCTACTACGATAAACCCTTGAGTTGTGGTGTCTTCCCAAATTTTTGCAGCATTATAAAAGTCTTACAATGTTCATGACTGCCACCAATTTTCTTTCAATAATCTGTAAAAGCGATATGCTGAGTGTAAGATAGAAAGTAGATTTATCATAAATTCGCTTTAACCACGGGAATGGCTTCGACATAAACACAGAAAGCGAGCATGTTTAGATTGTGTTTTTAGGCGATAAAGTAATTAAAATGCACGGCACAACACTGCAGGCTTAGAAAGTTATAAACATGCGAAATAGAACATTCCATCAAATGGCAAATTGAATTTGATTCCAAATGACATGTAAGGATAAAGTAATAGCCGAATTTGTCGTATAAACCTTGTGCAGTGAACATTTTCCATGCGATTTAGGTATTGATGCCATCTCTAAATAAATATAATATAGAATCAATTTTGCTAAATCAGATATTATTGTCTCCAAAACAGAATTCATTCGAGAACTTTAGCTGTAATAAAATAAATTAGGTCGATTTTCTACCGGAGGCATTTCTCAATTGTCGACACTAAGATATGTTATAAAAATCACTACTTTCCTGGTAATAGCTACCATTATCAAGAGCGATGGAGTAGCAGAATCGTTAGAGCCTCGTACTACCTCACAGTATTTTTATTACTGACCCACTACATTCTGGGATGAAATCCAGCTGAGGTTGACTTTGCTGTTTAACATTCCGAGTTCAATTCTAATCGGCCGTATACTCGCGTCGGTTTATCGATTTTCAATCATCCTGCAAATTTGTTAATCGATGTTAGAATCCAATTTTAGTTATCACTAACCGCAATCATTTTTTGGACACGGATTTTTGTATCGTTAACTTCATATGTAAGCTTATTTCATCTCGTTATTTAATAATTTTCAGCAATACTTGGGTGAGTTATAATGAATATTTTTTGAGTGTGTAAACAGCGAATTCTCCAGCAGCAATATATAACATACCATCAATGAAAGACTTCTTTTTAGTCTTCGATCTTATAAGAACAATCAAGTTGTTAAGTATGAGTGTGTATATATAGATTTGCACAGTTTCTAGCTTGCCAAATATGTCGTTGAAACGAAGTAGAGTGTGCAGATAAGATGACATTCCTGTTAATAATTCATATTAGTTCTCACTTAGTTCGCTCTTTGGACGTACATAACACTAAAATTGAAATAATAGGTGGCTCATTACTCTCCGTTAAGTTCTATTCGTACTGTAAAAAGTAGAAATGAAATTGGAATAAGATATTTTGAAATGAGATTTTTAAAATTTTTATAAGCTGCCACAAAAGGTATAAAATACTTGTTAAAAATAAATAACATCAGACTCGCTCTGCTTTTTTTTTTCTCTAATGAAATATTTTCTTTTTGTCAGAATGTATTTGAAAATTGTGGTGTTCAGTTTTTTTTTTAAATAGAGAAATTATTTCAACTAAACTTATAACTTGAAACAATGGAAAAGCTGATAAAATGTAAATTTGTACATCTCTATAACATTCTTGTGTAAGATCTTTCCGTTTTCGCTTGAACCCTTGAACTGAAGCGAGTTTCAGTTTAGTGTGATATAAAGCGTGTATACACTTACGCTCGCACACACACATACACAAACTTACGCACACACAATTATGCACGCACACACAATTATGCACACACACACTTACGCACGCATACACAAACGCATACACTTACGCACACACACACGCATGCACACACATACATGCATACACTTACGCATACACACATTGATATAATACTATACCACAACTAAGTCTGTCCATACACTTTTCAGTTGCCATTGAAACAAAAATGTTTACATCATTGAAGTAACAATGTGAATTAATGCGTAAACACGCGAAATGACGAATTATAAAAAAAAAACGTTAAAATACGAGAAGGCGGAGGAAATTATTGTGCTATTGACTGGGTAAGATAACTGTGTGCGTCTTCTCTGTGGAGCGATCAACAAACTGAAATTATTCCGCAGGAGATCCGCTGTCACAATATTTTTGTACGCTGAGAGCAGAGAAGGAATGTGGTTACATATAAAAGCGTTACGTACGGTAGTTAGAATTTTAGGCTTACGATCAGCCGAGAGGTGAGATCTTGAGCAAGGCACTTCATTTTAGGTTGCTATAATCTATTCAGAACATATTAAGTGCCAGCCAAGTGCTATTACAGAAACGGCAATAATATAAGGGTTAGTAAGGACAAGTGTATAGAAATATTTATTATAGAAGTGTAACAAATCGTTGAGACTAGATATTTTACGCATATTTAGATATATCTAATATCTATCTTTCGTGACAATTTCAAGTGAATGGAATAAATATTTCGTAAGTTATGAGGAAACTAATTGTCTTCTTAACTACAACGCCCCAAAGTTAAGGCTCACTTAGAAAAACAATGAAAAATGGACCAAGAATAGAAAAAAAGAAAATGTAAATGTGTGTGTGTGTATACACACACATGTTAGAAGTAAATAGACACCCCATAAAACATCGTCTTTTTTTGTTTATTCTAACTTGTAAAGATTTATATTTCTTATTAATTGATATTTTTATGTTTCAGATTCTATATGTGACTGTTTAATCATGCCATGCACAAAAGAAGCCCTGAAACACCTACGGGACATAATGCACAGGACATTTCATAAGCAGAACAAGAAAGTATCTTCAAAGCCAGATCTTTTGAGATTATTGCATGAAACTTAGCAAGAAATTCCGCAAGAGAATATTCACCATCTGATCAGTAACATGCCTAATATGGCCCTTGCATTGAAAAATGCAAAGAGCATGTCTGCTAAATATTAAATGTTCACATTATAACAAGTTACAAATAATTTGAACGTATAATTTCAGATTTAAATAAATCTTAATAAATATAACGGTGTCTATTTACTTCTTTCATGTCTGTGTATACACACACGCACACACACACACACACACACACACACATATATATATATATATATGAACCACGTTGCGTTGTGTTCTGTTACTTAAGTAAAAAGGTGTATAGTAAATAAACGAACTATTTCTCGTTTGTGCATTTACTATACATTTTTTCACTTAAGTAATGGAGTACAACGCACCCTGGTTTTTATTCACAGTAAGTTGTTTATATAACTGTGCGACTTCTATTTCTAGCCTTTCTTCTTTCTCCTTTTTCTCTCCCTGTCTCTTCCTTTCACTCTGTCTGTCTGTTTCTCTATCTGTCTATATCTCCCTCTCTCTCTCTGCCTCACCTTCTACTCTGCTCTCTGTATCTCCGTCTGCCTGCTGCTGACACGTGACCCATGGTTAACCTTTTTATTCTCTCTCTCTCTCTCTCTCTCTCTCTCTCTCTCTCTCTCTCTCTCTTTCTCACTCTTTCTGTTTTACACCAGTCGTTGAGGTGATCGGTCGCAAATTACCTGTCTCTCTGCCTGTTGCCCTTCTGTTTTCAGTCCTTTAGGATTTCCTTCTAAGCATTACCCATGTTTTGTCTTCATCTGGCCTTAAGACTGCATTCTATTTTTTTTTTGTTTATGTCGTCTTGAATTGCATTTATTAATTTTTGTGTGTCCACAACTATATCGCTTGTTATCCATGAATAGTTCTCGGGCCAATATTCTCTGCAACTGTTGCGGGTGCCTCTAGATGGAAGCTAATATTATCGTTAAAGGTACGAATTTGCCTCCTACCCTCTGGTTGCTACTTGATGAGGAATTAGGGTATTTCCGTATCTATTTTCCGTTCATCTGTGTATTTAATATAATTTATTTTTTAAATTGCCATTTTGTGTCTGCTTTTGGTCTATACATTTACTATACATTTTTCAGTTATCAAATACATACATACATACATAGATACATACACACACACACACACACACACACACACACACACACACACACACACACATACATATATATATATATATATATATATATATTCATATATATACACACATATATATATATATATATATATACATATACATACATATACGTACATACACACATATATATGTATATATCTATATAACATAAATAATATATAAATACATGCATATATCCATACATATATGTACACACCTACATCTATATGTATACATACATGCATATATGGGTAGAGGACATCGCAAAAATAGTTAAACACAATGAGAAATGAAAACATAAAGACGAAGACAGAAAACGAACCTTTTTTCGAACAACGAAAAAACAAACAGAGAAACGCCTCATGTAACATTTAGTGCATCGCTACGAGCATTTCAACATGTCACATGTCTTTATGATCACAGTCCGTATTCCTGGGATGATTACAGTGTAGTCTGTAGTTTCTGTGGGTATCGGGTTGACATATATATATATTTATATACACAGCTGTATATGAAGGCACATGGTTCAGTGGTTAGAGAGTCGGGCTCAGAATCATGAGGTTATGAGTTCGATTCCTGGACAAGGCTATGTGTTGTGTTCGCGAGGAAGACACATTATTTCAGGCTGCTTCAGTTCACTCAGCTGTACAAATGAGTTGTGACGTCACCTGTGCCAAACTACATCGCCCTTTGCCGGCCCCTTATATAATATCAATGGCGTAGAGAGAGGAAGCTGGTATGCAAGGGCGAATGCTGGTCATTGATAAACAACCTTGCTCGGACTTGTACCTCAGAGGGTAACTTTCTAGGTACAGTTCCATGACCGAAGGGGCTCTTTACCCTTTATATATATATATATATATATATATATATATAAATAAACTTTTACAGTGGATAGATATTCTGGAATTCTCGGAATTTATATTATAACTCCATAAGTGCACATTTCTAATTACATTCTGGACAATTAACCATGCATATTTAAACTCCAGACTGGCTTACTGAGTTTTCGAATTCAAATGACAAAATTACAATAATCTATAAATAGACGAAAGGCTCAAAATTTGAAGTAAATTTACATTTCATTTCGGTAGTAAAAAGGATAATGCATACACATCCCTCTCCTTCTCCTTCTACCTCACGTTTCAATTCTCAAACATACACAGATACATCAACGCATGCGCTCAGTCACGTAGAAACGATGATTGATGCACAAAGAAATTAAATGACGTTCGACCGTTACCCAGATATGTCAAGTAAATTTGAATGTATATAATCTTTTACATAAAACTAAGATACTTTCCAGAGTTTTGTATCTAGTTATTTGTTTCTAGCTTGTGATATCATAATATAATATGTTTAGGTCGATATTAACATTGGTTTTCATTGAAAAGGTTGTCACGACTCTATTTTCTTTTGGTCGTGGGGATAAACAATAACTAGTGAATAACTACCAGCATCCGGCTTAAGTCTCATAGAATTTATTTATTAAGTCTTGTTTGGTAGTGTCTGGCAGGCCTTTATAGATAGGACTATTGCTATTATTACATGGTGGAGAATCAATTTAAAATTACTAAATCTGCCTAGCCCTACTCGTTCGCTTATGTTTTGGTATATTCTTAACAATAAACTGTCAGGTTCGTTTTTTAAAAATTTTCTTTAAAAGAATAGCAGTCAAAAAATCTTTGTATCCACAGATAAACACCGAAACTCATATATATACGTTTATAAGTATCATTGTGTAATGCAGTGCGTGCGCGCATCTTTGTGTGTGTGCGTCTGTGTCTGTGTGTGAGCGCATGCTTGCATGTGTGTGTTTGTGTGTGTGTGAGTGTGTGTGTGCATGCATGTATTTATTTACTCTGAAGGAGGCTATGTGTGATAAATAGATAGATAGATAGATAGATAGATAGATAGATAGAGAGAGAGAGAGAGAGAGAGAGAGAGAGAGAGAGAGAGAAAGGTAGATAGGTAGATAGATAAATAGATAGTTAGATATAGAGAAAGAGAGAGAGATAGATAGATAAAAAGGTAGATAGGTAGATAGACAAATAGGTAGTGAAGTATATATACTGATATACACAGGTATATCAATGTATGTGTATATAAATATATATTTATATGAATGTATACGTGTGTGTGTGTGTGTATGTATGTGTGTGTGTGTGTGTGTGTGTGTGTGTGTGCTTGTGTATCCATATATCTATATGAATCCACGTATGTATGTAAATATATATCTATGATTACAATTCTTGTATGCATTTCTGTAAAAGAAGGAGGTAAATCAGTTACAGATCCACCGACGCACATAATAAAACCACTAATGATATTCTCAATGAGAGCGAAATTTGTAACAGTGACGGACATCCACGCTAAAAGCAACAATAATATTGAATACTCTTATTTGCTGCAACAGCTGCTGTTCTACGTGAATATATTTCTCTTTGATTAGATGCTGACACCATCTTGTGGCTCAGTAAACCAGTAAATCACTGAAGATATGAAGCAATGGAATAGAGAAATGGTGCAGCACTATCCTGCATTCAAATAAAACAGTAAACACGGTAAGTTATCAGTGTAACAGTGAGAAACTGTACGTAGACGCTCTTAGAACCTACTAGAAATTACAGCAACTCATTCATAAATTACAAACATACTTCTTTTTAAAGTATGAGAGGACTTATTAATGAATCTATTGTTATAAAAACCTTGTTTGAAGGAAACTATAACAAGATGATCATGGTTAGAACGATTTAGTCGTAGGTCTTTTGATGAAGGCGAGGCTACACAACAAGAATGAAAACACTGAAGCAGTAAAGCGTTGCAGCAGCCATTATCCCAAATGGCGTATATTTTAAACTGTTGGGTGTAATGCATGCAGCATTTTCAGAAACTCACAAGAATTTAATCATAAAGACGAATGATGCTTTTCCTTTCCATATATTTTTTCATGATTTTGTTTAAGTTTATTGTCACAAGAGCATCATTATATTCTATATAATTGCATGCAGAATGAAGTGTTAAATCTTCGATTCTAACATTTTTGGTGTATTCAATGCTATTGGTGTATAGTTGTTTTAATTCCCATATATAAAAAATAAAATATAAGCGCCATCATGACATCTACTAGCATATTAAAAGAGATTTTAATATTTTGAATCTTCCAAAATATTTGGAATCCGAGAATCAATAGATTATTAATTGAATGAATATTTTATTCTAAAAGAAAGTCGCATAATAAACGTTTATATTCCTTAAATATTTTTTATTTAAGATGCTTTCAGTGCGTACTCACTTGAGAATGCGTAAAATAAAATCACGTTAGGCAATTCTCAGTGAGCAAAGAATGCATTCGACGTGATATTTAATTACTTCAATTTTTAATAAACAGTCTAATCAATTGTTTAATTAATTCAATGAACTTGCTTGTTTTATACAGCCTATATTTACATATGCATTTTCCAAGTTTTAAGAATATTTAAAATATATCGTTAAATTTTACTGTTCGCTGTGGTAAAACTTATTTTTTTCAATATATATTTCACAACTAAATATCAGAATATGTTTACGTATTTTGATATTTATCTGTGAATAATATTTTTAATTATTCATTTAAATACACTTGGACTTAAAAATTGAATATTTATCAGTATTTAGTTTTAAGCAATAAATTACAAGGGATTGGTGTGATTTTAATTGAAATACTTCCCATCAAATGAGTAAACAACTTTAAAACAATGTTCTACATCGGAGAGAAATTCAACTCGTAACCAAATTCTTTAAACGATTCTGGAAGTAAGAAACGAAGTACGAGTTTTATTTTCTTCGGGGAAAAATGGATTATGGAACTTGCAATTTTTTTCAACGATGAAAAGGGATGAAAATCTTATGATACCTGATATACTTAAAAAGTACCATTTTTATTCTTTCTATATCAAGTATATTTGGTGTTAACAATGTGTAAAAAAAAGTGTACACAATTTTGTAGAAATAATACAGGCACATCATTCCGCCATATCGCACACACAAAAAGTATATATATATATATATATATATATATATATATATATATATATATATATATATATATATATATATATATATCATACAGAAAAAAATATAAGGAGAAATGAAGAAATGAATATACTTTCTACTGAATTGTAATATAAACATTTGTTTTGTTTTTCCATTATATTTTCATGAATCATAACTTAATTGATACATTTTGTTATACATTTAAATGCATACAATGGTATACGTAATACAATACTGTATCCACTTGAAAACATCTTTCGTAGACTAACGATTTCAAGTATAGCAATCATAAATATTGTCATGATTCTATTAGTTTACTTTCAATGTTCAAAAATTTCACAACATCAATTATGGCTTGGCATTAATAGATGACAAAATATAAATGAATTTGTAGTTTCACTTGTATTAGAGCATTGACTTCATAAACTTCTTTTTAAATCTTCATTTCCAGAATTTAGAGTTACATACATCTTTCAAACCAGCCATATACTTTGAGAATGTTGGAAAACTTGTGAAAGACTGAAAAAAAAAGGCTCATAATGAAATACAAAAGCTATATTTTCTCAACGTTCAGTATGAAAGTTTCACTTTGAATTGCCATGATAGATTACTCGAAACCAAAAGTCGGGTGCCATCGGTGAATGGGTTAAAACTGTAGAGGGGAAGAAATATATCAGGTGAGTAAGAAACTATGAAATTAGTTCTGTGTCTTTGTTTGCAACAATTTCGAAAGACTACATTTCTGCCAGCAGAAAGTGTGAGGGAACCAATAGTTTCTTCAGTCAAAGATTGTGCAAATTTAATGATGAAATTGCTGAGACTACATATGTCAGTAATAATTCACTACTATTGACGCCTGCTACGTAAAGAGCTTTTGAAGCAAATGAAGGAAAATAATTTGATTTGTTCTCCACTTGAGTTGAGATTTTGTAAAAATTATTGGTGTGATACATTTGATTCATATTTTATACCACCAAGATTGGAGATGTACAATGTTCCTGTACTTATTGGTGGAGTTCCATACACAGTAGAATACCGTAACTAGTTTTGTGGCTTTGGGGAAAACAAATGCAACTGTAAAAGTGAAAAAAATATTCATTGCATGATCTATAGCAAATCATTGATTGTGAAGCAGTAGCATATTGTTCAGGAGGCTGTCATGAATGATATGACGCAAAGCACGCGATAGTTTTGTGACGTACTCACATGAGAATGAGGATAATAATGCTGAAAAGTCATACTTTACCATTCTGAAGTGATCCCAAAATGTCCTTTAAAATGATTTCATAATCATTTTTAGAGGACACAAACCTCATATTAAGCTGACATCTTTAAGTATTCAATGAGCAACTGAAAAGGAATAAAGAAATGCAATAATAGCAAGATTACGCATTTCAGTACTTGGATTAAAATGTCTGTACTAGAACCAGAAAGTGCATAAAAACAAGATAACTGCCTTTCTAAAAAAGATTGTGAGGATACGAGCAGTAGACATATTAATCAACAGGGTATTTTATCAAACTCAGCGGTTGTCTAATTACTTTTCCAAACTTTATTCACACAGTATCAGTTGAATTGCGAATCTCTTTAACTGTAAAGGGATTACAGATATGCGTGAAGCGTCTGAAGGATTGGCAGAGAAACTATTTGAACTTCACTCCAACTGTGAAGAATGATCGGAATTTTAGTGTAAGGCAGATCTTTTCGACATCATTTTTGTTGTCAAAATCGGCAAAAGTATTCCGAAAGTATATTTGGAAGTTACAAAAAGGAAACTGCTGCATTTTGGAACAGCCTATTTTGATGTAAAATAATTTTTAACAATTTTGAACTTGAGAAAAAAGTACTGAAAGTAGATGTCCCTAACGATAACATCAAAGTAGTAGTGGTATAAACAGGCTCTAATTCTGATTAATGTTTTGTTTTGTCAAAACTCAAAAAGACCTAAAAGTGGAGTTTTATTTGGCGTAAAATTCGTCAATTATATATCGTTTTAATTTTTATTGTTATTTTTTGTTCAGTTGTTATCAAGTTAGCACTGTTTTTCATTAAAATTTGTCCATACTTTTGATATTGTTAAATTAGCATGTTAATCTCTTAATTTCTCCAAGTTAATGTGTGTGAACATTGATGCATAGTGCTATATGTGGACTATTCTTTTTTATTTCTATAATAATGATAATGTTGATAATAATAATAATATCAATATCTAACATAATAATAAGTAATAATAATAATAATAATAAGTAATAATAATAATAATAATAATTATAATAATAATAATAATAATAATAATAATAATAATAATAATAATAGTACATTGTTTTATCATGGTATAAAAGATGGGCTGCAGCAAATATTCTGCTCAATACCACAGATTTGCTTGTCGGTTGTTTGACCTTAACCAATTGAGCATGTCCCTTGGTGGCTGACGATATGTACATCTCTGATCATGAGCAGAAGTAGTGGGGGAGCATCATGAATATGTGTTGAGACGAATTCTTTGGGGTTTGGATAATTCGCCTTTGTCAGCATGGGTGTTTTGTTCAGCATCCTTAAATAACCCTTATTCAGGGACATTCTGAGCGGGATGGGCTACTCGACATGAAGAAAATTCTAATTGGGCCCCTACCTGCAAGGTCATGTGTTGTTTATTTGGTTTTGAGGTCACCATGTCACGCACATATTGTTATGGTGCATGTACCTTGTGTACCCTTGTCAGACGGGTAGTCATGCTGCGTATATTGGGCTTCGTATATTTTATCCCAATATCACTTTGATGGTATGCACTGCTTTCTCAGTCAATAATAATAATAATAATAATAATAATAATAATAATAATAATAATAATAATAATAATAATAATAATAATAATAATAAATACTTTCATGCAGTACAAGGCAGTTGCTCTCATAGTTTTTGAGCTTAACTCATTGGAAGTGTTATCATGTACTTGTTCTGTCTTTGTATAAAAGAAGTGCTACAGCAAATATTCTGTTCAATACCACAGTTTTGCTTGTCAGTTGTTTGACCTTAACCAGTTTAATGAGTCCTATAATGGGTGACAATATGTGCATCTCTGATTACGAGCAGAAGTAGTGGAGATCATAGTCATGTGTTGAGAGGAATTCTTTGGGGTTTGAATAATTCACCTCTGAAAACATGGTTGTTTTGTTCAACATTCTTAAACAACCCTTATTCTGGGACATTTTGAGCGGGATAGGCAACTCAACGTGAAGAAAATTGTAACTGTGATCTGCTGATTGAAATCGGAAAAAATATGACATCTCAAGCTAGTTACAATACCAGTGATTATAGGAGCACTTGGAATGATCAGAAAGGAAACTGATCCCTGGCTTGCCATCCATGCAGGAAGTGCAAAAAATTGTTTTGACTGTTACGTCACACGTACTGAGAAGAGTATTGTCGCTGTGAATTTTCTTTCCTTTAACCCCTTATTTTCTTTGCCATTCCTTCCCTTTTTTCTATCACATGACTTTGTAAATGAACAATCTGGTGTGTTTATTTTTAATGGTCTATCAATGTATAACAGTGAGTTTATTGGCCCCAGGTGTTAGGAGGACACTCGGTAAGAGATAGAAACAAAATTGAAAGAAGAATGTAACAGCAGCAGCAATAATAATAATAATAATAATAATAATAATAATAATAATAATAATAATAATAATAATGATAATAATAATGATAATAATAATGTTATTTGTTATAGCATTGATCCCATTTTCTGTAGTCCTACGCGAAGTTAACGCTCACTATGAGCTGAGAAAGAATGGATTACTTCTGAATCATCTTCTCTTCATGGATGACTTAAAACTGTTCGCAAAAACAGAACCTGATATGGAGGGTCTGTTTGAAACTGGGCAGATGTGCAGCAAGGACTTAGAGTTGGAATTCAGTATTTCGAAGTGTGCAGTGCTCACTTTGAAACGAGGAAAAGAGCAGATTGTAGGGGCATAGAATTGCCAGCGGAAAGGGAATGGAAGACCCAGAGGATGATGGGTACAAGCAATTTGGGATTCTGCACAAAGAAATGAAAGACGAGGTCATCACTGCATATTTGAAGCACCTCAAATTTCTCTTGAAATCAAAGCTCACCTCAAGGAACCTTGTGATTGCCATCAGCATATGGGCTATTGCTGTAGTCCGCAATAGTGCACCCATCCTGAACTGGACACAAGCGAAGATTAGTCAACTCGATCGCACTACCCGAAAGGCAATGGCAATCCATGGTGCACTCCACTCTAAGGTGAACGTACACATGCTCTACATGAAGAGATGTAAAGGTGGACGTTGGTTAATTATCGTGCGGGAATGCATCTACAGTGAAAGGAGAAACATGAAGAATATTTGGTAAACAGCAAAGAAGACACACTACAGCATGCTACTAGCGCAGAAGGAGTTACCAAAAATGGACTTGAGGATGGTAATTGATTCCGATCACGGATAGCCAACGAGAGAGAAAAAAACTCTACTCCGCATACAATTACATAGTCAGTTCCACCGTGAAACTAACAACTTAAAAGACTAGGAAGCATCGTCGATGTGGCCCAGCAAGGGTGGACTAAAAAAAACATACTGAAAGCCTAATCATCGCTGCCCAGGATCAGGCATTGAATACCAACTCAGTGAAAAGGTATATATACCATACAGGTGCAACGAATCTTTGCAGAATGTGTGGGAAGAGGGTTGAAAGCGTGACTCACATTGTTAGTGCCTGTGAAATTCTTGAGCAGAAAGTGCATAAACACAGAGATGACAAGGTAGCCCAAAATCTTCACTGGCTACTATGCCGGAAGTATGGATACGAGGTAACAGGGGCCTGGTACCAACATACACCGGAAAAGGTAATGGACGAAAAGGGGAAGGCAAACATCTGGGATTTTGACTTCCAGACAAAGTGTCAGAGCATCAAGGTCGGATAGAGTAACCTTTAGGTGAGATAAACAAGAGTGCTAATAATCGACGTGACATTGCTAGGAGATCAGCATAATATCATGAGAGCAAGAGAAAAGATTGATAAATATGGAGACCTGAAAATTGAGATCGCCAAGATGTGACAGCTAGGAGAGTCGAACATAAAGTTTGTCTCTGTTGTCATCTGAGCATTAGTTTCAGTACCCAAGCTGAAGAAACATCTCGAAACTTTAGAAATACCCTACAATCTAGGTCCATTGCAAAGGTCGGCATTACTTTACGCATATTGCGAAAAGTACTGTTAGTCTGAGGTCATTGTTGCGACTCAACAGACAGTACACACCCCCAGTAGACAAATGCAGGTATTGCTGTCTGCTTAAGACGTTTAATTTGCAAATAAAAAACATCACGATATTGGATTCTGTACGACGTCTTAATAATAATAATAATAATAATATTACTAATAATAATAATAATAATAATAATAATAATAATAATAATAATAACTCACAATCACTGCCCACATCCTTAGAAAAATCCTATCCGTTTAAACGTCTGAGTTGTATTACATGAAGATATTTCACAACCTACCATCTTCAAGCTTTCAGTCATACTGTAACATCTCTTCTCCTTCACTCGCCCCAGGACGCTGGATGTGTCTTGGCAAGTGACTGTAACAAAGATGCAGATTAAAAGTAAAATAACGACAGCAACAGCAACAACAACAACAACAACAACAACAACAACAACAACAACAACAACAACAATAATAATCCTTTCTACTGAAATTTGGTGGGATGGGGCCAGTTGATTAGATCGACCCAAGTACGAAACAGGTACTCAATTTATCGACCCCGAAAGAATGAAAGGCAAAGTCGTCTTCGGCGGAATTTGGGCTTAAAACGTAAAGATAGAGGAGATACCGCCAAGGATTTCACACAGCGTGCTAACGATTCTGGAAGCTCACCGTCTTGATAATAATAATAATAATAATAATAATAATGATAATAATAATAATAATAATAATAATAATAATAATAATAATAATAATAATAATAATAATAATAATAATAATCATAATCATAATAATAATAATAGAACAAAACTGTACAACTCCAAATATATGGTATCCTAGGCATAACACCTACATGAACTTCTAACTTGTTGTCTCTTGAGGTCTCTGGGTGAGACTTGGATCCAACTTGT
>NC_068986.1:79404229-79406145 GCF_001194135.2 Octopus bimaculoides | reverse complement strand
GTTAGGGTTAGGGTTAGGGTTAGGGTTAGGGTTAGCGTTAGGGTTAGCGTTAGGGTTAGGGTTAGGTTTAGAGTTTGGGTTAGGTTTAGGGTTAGGGTTAGGCTTAGGGTTAGGATTAGGGTTAGGGTTAGGGTTAGGGCTAGGGTTAGGTTAGGGTTAGGGTGAGGGTTAGGGTTAGCGTTAGGGTTAGTGTTAGGGTTAGGTTTAGAGTTTGGGTTAGGTTTAGGGTTAGGGTTAGGCTTAGGGTTAGGATTAGGGTTAGGGTTAGGGATATGGTTAGGGATAGGGTTAGGGTTAGGGTGAGGGTTAGGGTTAGGGTTAGCGTTAGAGTTAGAGTTACGGTTACGGTTAGGGTTAAAGTTAGGGTTAGCGTTAGGGTTGGGGTTAGGGTTAGGGTTAGGGTTAGGATTAGGGCTAGCGTTAGGGTTAGTGTCAGGGTTAGGGTTAGGGTTAGGATTAGCGTTAGGTTTAGGGTTAGGGTTAAGGTATAAGGTTAGGGTTAGCGTTAGGGCTAGGGTTAGGGTTAGCGTTAGGGTTAGGGTTAGTGTTAGCGTTAGGGTTAGAGTTAGGGTTAGGGTTAGGGTTAGGTTTAGTGATAAGGTTAGCGTTAGGATTAGCGTTAGGTTTAACGTTAGGGTTAGGGTTAGGTTTAAGGTTAGGGTTAGGGTTATGATTAGGGTTAGGGTTAGTGCTAGGGTTAGTGTTAGAGTTAGGTGTTAGGGTTAATGTTAGGGTTAGGTTTAGGGTTAGTTTAAGGTTTAGGGTTAGGGTTAGGGTGAGGGTTAGGATAAGGGTTTGGGTTAGGGATAGGGTTAGTGTTAGGGTTAGGTTAGTGTTAGCGTTAGAGTTAGGTTAGGGTTAGCATTAGCGTTAGGTTTAGGGTGAGCGTTAGGTTTAGGGTTAGGGCTAGCGTTAAGGTTTGTTTTAGGGTTAATGTCATGGCAAGGTTAGGGTTAGCGTAAGGGTTAGAGTTAGGGTTAGGGTTAGTGCTAGCCTTAGGTTTAGGGTTAGGGTTAGGGTTAATTTTAGGGTTAGGGTTAGGGTTAGGGTTAGCGTTAGAGTCAGGGTTAGCGTTAGGGTTAGGGGTAGGGTTAGCATTAGGTTTAATGTTAGGGTTAGGGTTAGTGTTAGGGTTAGGTTTAGGGTTAAGGTTAGGGTTAATGTTAGGGTTAGCTCAGATACCAAGAAACTCCAAAATGGCTGAAGTTCAAAAGATTGTGCTCTTGGGAACTGCCCATATCCTACGTAAAATACTGTCTATGTGATCTCAAATTTTAAAACAAACACGTAATTTTGTTATGGTTTCTTAAACATTCTCTAGATCAACACTATGTACAGATCTAAATATATGGTACCCTAGGCATAACACCTACATGAACTTCTAACTTGTTGTCTCTTGAGGTCTCTGGTTGAGATTTGGTTTCAACTTGTACAATTGCAAAGCAAATGTGAAACATAAAGTTATAATAATAATAATAATAATAACAATAATAATAATAATAATAAACAGAATTGCTAAATAGAACTGGATGCGGTTACAAATGCTATGGAAAAACAGTCAGCCACCTTCTATATATGGATGACCTAAAATTATATGCAAAAAACGACAAAGAGCTAGAAACACTACTACAGACAGTACACAGCTTTACCAAAGAAATAGAAATGAAATTCGGATTAGAAAAATGTGCCAAAGCAACCCTGAAAAGAGGAAAATTAGTTAAAAGTAGCAATATAACACTAGATACAGCCAATGAAATAAGAGAACTAGACGAAAGCCAACCATATAAGTATTTAGGAGTCAATGAACTAGATAGGATACAACATACACAAATGAAAGAAAAAATAAAGAAAGAGTACTATAGACGAGTTAGATCAATACTAAAAACAGAGCTCAATGCTAAAAACAAGATAATGGG
>NC_068986.1:79399837-79402920 GCF_001194135.2 Octopus bimaculoides | reverse complement strand
AAAATAAAACTACTGAATAATAATAATAATAATAATAATGATAATTATAATGATACTACTACTACTACTACTACTACTACTACTACTACTACTTCTACTACTACTACTACTACTACTACTACTACTACTACTACTACTACTACTACTACTACTACAACTACTACTACTACTACTAATAATAATAATAATAATAACAACTATTAGTATTAGTTCTGATCTCGATATCATTATATCGAAATGAAACAATATTAGTTTTGACAAACATGAAGCTGAGGTGTTTTGATTGAAATTCTTCAGTTCTTCACCCACTTTCCGCTTGTTTCTATGTTACTTTTGCGCAATATGTTGGGTTTATACATTAATTACTCCAGTGATTGTTTTTTTAATATACATTGTTACGTACTGTATGAAATATTTAAGATTGCGGACGGTACCATTGTACACAAATTGATTTTACGGGTAGTACCTAGAAAGCATTCCTGATATTTGTTCATTGTGACTGTTTTAAGTGCAAGAGTGAGAGCAACCAAGTATCTCTCAACGACCGCCTAATAATCAAGAAATTGGAACGAATCATTTGGTATGCAATATCTTTATACAACGTGCAGAGAAAGAA
The DNA here is from genome assembly GCF_001194135.2 of Octopus bimaculoides. Classification (NCBI taxonomy): domain Eukaryota; kingdom Metazoa; phylum Mollusca; class Cephalopoda; order Octopoda; family Octopodidae; genus Octopus; species Octopus bimaculoides. The sequence continues at coordinate 79,402,304 of NC_068986.1, read as the reverse complement.
CAAGGCCATTACATCTACAGCTAAAAGGCAACTACAATAAAATAGCTACTTTAGAAATTACAATGAACAACTGATACAACGGATCAGAGCCTGAGTGAATTAGCAATAGAATGTGCACAACACAATGTCTGGCATCCTTCAGTCTATGATTACAAACTAAACGTCTTAAGCAGTCAGCAATACTTGCATCCATCCATGGATCCATCCATCCATCCATCTATCTATCTATCTATCTATCTATCTATCTATCTATCTATCTATCTATCTATCTATTTATCTAAGTGTATATATATGTGTGTTTGTGCGTGAGTATGTGTGTGCATGCACATGTGTATGCGCGTGCGTTCGCGCGCGCGCGCAAATACCTATGTCTCTGTATATTCATGTAATGTACATAAACGTTAATATTACCAAACGTTAATCCTCTACTGTGATTCTTTTCTTTCGGATTGGGTGTTCACTCGTATGATCAGACTATTCAAGAGCGAAACTGAGCCATGGTGTTGTAATTTGATATAAGATCGCCTGTCCATTCTTGCAAACACGTTTCAACACATTGAGTTCTGTATATTACTTAATGATATTCTATGAAAAATATATTTTACTATATTTTACCAGACTTGCATTACGATATATATATATATATAATAAATTTAGTGAATGGAGTAATACGCATATGTTAACTGCATACTTTTATTGCCAACATATGTTTCGAAGATTACAAAGTATACCTTCCATAGGAATCGGTGATGTTAAGAATGTAATCTTCTCTTCAGGGAAATGCATGGGAACCAGCTTAAACGTAAGACATTTTAACCGAATAAGGTTATTCGGTTTATACTACAACGTCCAACTATATCTCCTGTAAAAATAGAGAATAACACAAAAGATACTACCAGACGCAATGACTATCATATTATACAACCCCACAACATCCTTAACAGATACTAATCTTAACACCAGCAATAATGTCTAACCTAATACTGATTCCTCATTAAAAAGCAATTCCCTCACAAGTTCATCCAGAACACCCCCTAAAAACCTGTGCAGTTGCAGACGCTAAACCTCCATCCCTATAAATAACCGCTGTCTTACAAAAACATAGTTTATAAGTGCACAGTATCATCTGCCAACTGTAACTACATTTACCTCGGCTCATTTAGCATCCCATACAAAGCTAGATTGAACAACCACTACTCCAGCTTCAAGTCCCAAACCAAATCCAATAGTACGCTTGATTCAACTTCTTACACCCTCAAGTGCTCCATATTCACCCACACCAAGCCTTACAAGCAGCTTTAATATAACATGTGTGATCTCTGCATAGCCGAGGTCTGGGCTATTCTGCAATCCATCGGCTGTCTTAATGAACGCAGCAGTATAATATTCACCTACAAACATCGCTCACCAAATCTGTTCTCAAAATACAAATAATTGCAACCCCCCACTCTCTCCTTTCAACGTTCATAACGTTTTTCTCTTATCTGGTTCCACTATATATTAAACTAACAATATATCTCCCCTTTAATTCCTTTATTGTCAATCACACACTTCTCTCCGTATTTTTCCTTATAAATGAAAAAAAAAATTCTTTCGTTTTATTTCAACTGCCTCCCACCGTCCTACCCTCCCTCGTAAACTTACAAATACATCTGCCAACATATCCCTTCACCTCTTCATATTGTAACACGCTGACCATACACTATATGCATTACTCTATTGAAAAAAATTTATAGTAGCCACCACAATTCTTCCCCATTCTTCCTTACTTTCTTCATTCATATATATTTTCTTTCTCCCCCTTGACGAAAAGTACTTCCCCACCCTCTCCCTTCAATATAGATATACATTATACACATACACGCGCACACGCACGCACACACACACACATACACACGCGCGCGTGCATATTCTAAACTACTCCCTTGCTAAATTTTTGGGATTCGGCCAAAATATGCCTTTTGAATACCACCAGTCAAATAACCCTACTCAAATTCCTCACTATATCTTGCTTTATATATACACACTTTCTTTCTCCCCAAAATTATTCCTCCACCCTCTTCCCTCCAAATTGTCTTTTTATTTCAAATACCTTACTGAGATTCAGCCAAAGCAGCTCCATTGTTTAGTACAAGTTAATTGACATTATTTACATTTGATCTTGCTTAATTTCTCCTTCCTCTCACTCCTTTCATTTCTTTTTCCCCTTTTCCCTTCTTTTAATACCTATTTCTCCCTACATTTATATACTCCTCGCATACTGTGCTCCCTTGACATTCTGATTGAATCTTTCATGCATCAACATGAAACCGTTAATTTAATCAAGATATCCTTGGTCTGAAGAGTAGCCGGCGGTATACATCTCGCTTGGATTTTTACCTCTTCTGAGATTACGCCCGCTTTGAAACATATGTAGCCCGGATCTTACCTACTCCACTCCGTAACTCTTGTATATATATATATATAT
>NC_068986.1:79399100-79399488 GCF_001194135.2 Octopus bimaculoides | reverse complement strand
ACCAATTAATCAATTACTCGTTTAGTTAATCAGTTAATTACATAATTGACGATTAAACCGAAATGCAACGCAACCTGTGCGTGTGGCTTATAGACAGCATGATTTCAAGAACAATAGCATATATATATATGCTCTTTGACTCTTTTACTTGTTTCAGTCTTTTGACTATGGCCATGCTGGAGCACTGCCTTTAGTCGAGCAAATCGACCCCAGGACTTATTCTTTGGAAACCTAGTACTTATTCTATCGGTCGCTTTTGCTGAACCGCTAAGTTACGGGGACGTAAACACACCAGCATCGGTTGTCAAGCGATGTTGGGGGGGGGGATACACACAGACACACAGACACGTACACACATACATATATATATATATACATACATACGACG
>NC_068986.1:79396139-79398005 GCF_001194135.2 Octopus bimaculoides | reverse complement strand
TATATCAAGAGAGAGAGAGAGAGAGAGGAGGGGAAGAGAGAGAGAGAGGAGGGGAAGAGAGAGAGAGAGAGTGAACAATGAAAAACAGAAAGAGAAATAGAAAGATTTCGCTGAGACTTCAATCTTTTGATTAGTTTAACGCTTGTATATTGTTTAATTAATTTGCATTGAATTAGTCATTGTTTGAATCACTTCGGTTAATTAATGAAAATACGATAAGATAGAATTCCTCATCATTCTAACTATGTTCTTGTGTTGAAGAGGGTCATTTCAGAGTTTATGCTGTTTTAGTTGGATTTGCTTTTGGCTGCAGTTGTACAGGAGAGTTTCTCAACTTACGACAAAAGAATGAAGAGAATATTACATGAGTTTTCAGGTTTCTAAGAGGAGGAGTAAAAGATTGTTGCAAAGGTGATTGCAAGGGTAGACAATGCCACACTGTACCTAACAAAAGAATCGAAAGGTAAGTAGTGAAAATAATTACCAACAATGAAGTTAATTAGATTAAGCTATAACCGAATTATCTAATTTCTACATTATTTTTATAGATTAATTAAGATTTAAGAACAGGCTGACATTTGTACCGAAGAGTAAATAGAGGATGCGTAATGAATATTTAGATGAGGTTTAATGCACAATTTTTAGGGTCATAATAAATATCATGTACAGTATAAATATATATGTATCTTTATGTGTGTGTGTGAACGCGCGCGTGTGTGTATATATATGCATGTACGTGTATGTTTGTACGTTACCATTATATATTTTTCTTATATATTTCGTAGTTATAATTTCCGTTTTGTTTCACGTGCAAATTACGTTTCTGTGTTCTCTAGCAGAGTTACAATTCCTTCTTAACTCGGTTGATATCGTTTCATGAACTAATATGCCATTTGCTATAGAATCGGTAAAGATATTCAACATGATACTCTATGTTTATTCTGTACGCATTTTCGTGCTTTTGTTATATTCACTGTTAATTCTTGCTGCCCTCGTAAATTCTTTGGTTATTCTACTTTCAATTTTAGGAATTTCATTCTTTTAATGCCGGGTTTGTTCGAGTTGACGTAAAGAAATATTTGCGGTGAAGACTCAAGATTGTTTAGGTTAGGGTTTTCTGCAGTTTATTAAGTAATGCTAAACACACACACGCACATACACATACACACATGCACGAGCATGTATATCTATCTATCTATCTATCTATCTATCTAGCTCTCTCTCTCTCTCTCTCTCTCTCTCTCTCTCTCTCTCTATATATATATATATATATATATATATATATATACAGGTGAATATGGTACTTAAGCTTAGACACCAGAATTTAATATGGTATTATCCATACAGTTTCAAAATAAGGTGATTAAAATCAAAATAAACAACAAAGATGTCCAAAGTTAATGCAGTACAATCGTTTGCTGCGACTCCATTTGATTGAGCAATGTATACATTATATCAAATATAAAATGTAGAGCAATCATCAGTGGCACAAAGGTATAGAAATTTAATGAAATTACATTTAAACAGAAGGACATATTTTTATAATTAAATCTAAACTCCCCAAGTAGGAAGGTGGAATACAAAAAATCATTTTGACTTAGCCAGACCATATGAGTTTAGATTTAATTATAAAAATACGTCCTTCTGTTTGAATGTAATTTCATTAAATTTCTATACCTTTGTGCAGCTAAAGATTGTGCTACATTTATTTTATATTTGATGTAATGTACACATTGCTCAATTAAATGAAATCGCAGGAAACGATCGTACTGCATTGACATTGGATATCCTTGTTGCTTATTTTGATATCTATCTATATACATATATATATATATATATATATATATATATATATATATATATATA
>NC_068986.1:79391396-79395581 GCF_001194135.2 Octopus bimaculoides | reverse complement strand
GACGATTTACGCCTCTCTCTCTCTTACATATATATATATATATATATATATATATATATATATATATATATATATACGCGCGCAAACAGACACACATACACTCACGCACACACACGAATGGAGTTACAAGCATGAAAGAAGATAGAAAGAAGACAGACTGTATGCGACGTAATATAAACAGGGAGAATGGAATATTCTCTCACCTATGATGGAAGAAAAAGACCCCTAGAATCATGAAACAGGGACACAGTGTTTCAACTCCATTGTTATGGGATCGCATGAACGAAAAAATTTTAATAAACACACAGAACATATACACCCTAAAACTATAAATTTATCTAAAAGAAACCTCAACAAAAATGAAATTCATCTTTTATCTATGGATGGATATATGGATTAATGGAACAAATGGATTGATAGAAGGATGCAGCACACATGTATGTATGTATGTATTTATGTATGTCTGTATGTATGCATGCATGTATATGTATGCATGCATGTATATGTATGTGTGTGTTTGTACGTTGTATGTAAGGATATTTGCACATACACGTGTATATATATGCGTATATAACTATATCTGTATGTGTGTGCCCGTATTTCGCATGGAAGCGATCTAAGGCGCAGTAAAAGATATCTAAATCGTATAAATTTTATTGTATCATCTCCTGTTCTTGACTCCAGTTCTTAAACTCGTAGTAACTCTCACAGATAACAAGAAAACAACTTAAACACAAACAATGAAAGCAAAATGATAAAAATACAGCAAAAGAGAAAGTGAATATAAAGAAAGTAAAGTGCAGATCTTCCTGCTGCATCATTTGAAGGTCAGACTATTGATACAGATGGCTTGAATAATATGATGTAATTGCCAAAAAAAAAATAATAATTCGATTTTTTGTAGCTTGACATTTAAACAAAAATACGAAGGCAACCAAATCTAATTGCACACATTTGGTTCTTAAATAATTTTCATTAGTCCCTCATTAAATTTAAGAATAATAAGGAACCGCATATTTTGCCGGGATAACGGGTAAAATGGCGCAAGTAGTATAATCTTTACTCTTCGTGTTTTGAATACAAAGGCTGTTGTTGGCAACATCTGTTTTACTTTCTATGGCTGAGGTAAGATAAGTACATGGAATGTACCATTATGTATCCTATCGATGCAACCACGTTCTTTTCCCTCTTCACTTACAAAACAACATAGAAGCCGAAGATAAAGTTTATTCAATCATTTGCCTATTATTAACATTTCCTTATTTTTCTTTACTGCTTTCGGTTATTGAACAAAGAACTCAACAGACTCTTCTCCTACTGACTAACAATTTTCCCATTCCATTATTCTCGACTTACAAAAATAAATATTATTATTGCCATAATATTAAGGCCAGAATATTTTGGGGAAGATGTAACAGTTTATATTGATTCCATAACTTAACTTGTTTAAGCTTGATCGGTTTGCAACGAGGGATCTCAAAGTTGACCACAGCAAGATTTGAACTCATGACTTAAAAGCAAAAACTTGAATCTGACCATAATATTCTTTTTCCTCACAGCTACCGATTGTAACTTCTCTTCACTCTATAATTTCGCATAACAACCACCATAAAATCGAAACAATCGCATATTATTATTATTGTGTGTAGTGTGAAAATATATAGTTGACTCTCGTGATCTGAGAATAGAATTTTGACGTTGTTCAAAATATATTCTGCTAGCGTAATAAAATATACATGGGATGATAATTTGAGAAAAAAAAAGTATGGACAATATATACCTGGCTTCATGATAAGTAGTTTGCATCGAAATTATCTAGAATGTATATCTCTATAGTTACTTTGATCACTACGTGTCACCGTACGTCTTTGAAAGAAACTCTATCGAACCTGCTATACTTAAATAGATTCCCCACAAAATATAATCTGTAAAACAAAGAATTACATGCAAAAATGAAGGGTTACATATTTTATGAATGATCATTACGAAACGAATATATCTTTTCAACTTGCAATATTACCTGAAGATGGAGTACCTACGTGCACATTGTCTATCTATCTATCTATCTATCTATCTATCTATCTATCTATCTTTCTCTCTATCTATCTATCTATCTATCTATCTATCGAGATAGATAAATATAGATAAATATAGATACACATACATATATAGTAGAATAATAAAAAAAAAGTTCTCAAATATATATATATGTATATATATATATGTATGTATATGTGTGTGTATGTATGTATGTATGTATGTATGTATGTATATTTATATATATATATGTATGTATGTATACGTGTTTGTATATATACGTATCTGTGCATCAGTCTAAGCCACAGAATGTGTCGTAAGAAAGAAAGTAATATATAAACTTAAAATACCGGAACAAATATTTTCAGCACAATCTGTTCTGAAGAGAGAAACGAAAGGCAATTACTACGATGAAATATCAGCAGTTTTTTAAAAATTTATTTGTTATTTAAAAGAAGTAGCAGTGTCATTTATTAGAAGGTATTCCTTTGCCATTAATCGTGAAATTTGGCAAGTACTTTATCTATCTATCTATCTATCTATCTATCTATCTATCTTTACTTCTTTTGTTTTTTGTTTCTCTTTTCTTCCATTGTTGATTTTTGTCTCTCCCTATATATGCACTTGTGTGACTGTGTGCATTTGCTTGTAAGCATGTGCACACTAAAATATATTTAGATATCTACATTTTTGTCTATTTAACTCTATCTATAAAAATAAACCATATCTATAAAGCTTCTTTTTATGATGACTGCAACAAGAGAGTTCAATCCTCTTAGTAAGAGATACAACCAGCTGATGTAACGAACACTTCGTATTCAAAGACAGACTGAAGTCAAACGTTCCGAAGAAGATATAGGCAGGTCAGTAATGTCAGACATTTTATTGAACGAATTATTTCCATTTCCCGAAACCTGCAGATAAACCAGGAGAGGAAGGTGGATGTTTTCTTGTAACTAGGAACTGGTGCTGAACAAGTGTATATCCTATTAAACCTTTGCTTGAAGTCATAAGCTTTGAGTTGAATCCCATAGTTAGTCAAATTAACAGAAACTGGAGGAGATAGTCAACTGATATACCATAGTATTGTAACTGGTGGGTTTTTTTAATGTTGTAGTAGATGGTGGTGATTACGGGTGAAAAGGTGTACGTTTTTGTGTAACGCAGCTTTCGGCATTGAAAGATATATTGCGTAGACAAGTGTAATTAACTTCAGTATTATACATATTTTAACGCTTGTGGAGTTCCTGTGTGTTAGGGTCGTGCTGTCTAATCATGGATAAATTTCTCTTGACTATATTTGGTAAGACGTCTTGGTTGAAAGAATAATTGGACCAAAGTACAAGGCGTTCGGGCTAAATTTGACAGTTTGCATAAAAGGAAAAGAATTCACAATATCCCATCCAAAGATAAAAGTATTTTTAAAAAATCAAGAAATAGCAACTAGATTATGATTCAGTTTACTCAGAGAAGCGGCTTCAGCTTCCACCACAACCTCGAAACGGCTCCAGAAAATGGTCCATGCGTTCCTTACTATGTCACTGGGAAAGTATTCGAAAACCTGCTGAATCGTGGCCACTAGGTCACACTTAGTATTGTTCTAGAGCGGCTGGTGTCTTTCACAAATGCGTCCAACACATAGGAATCCATGAGATTACAATCGTCGGAATTGGGAAACCCGAAATTGGGGCTGGTGAACTCTTAGAAATTCTCTGACAATTATTTCTGAATTTTTTTCCGGAGATATGGCAAGGAGCCGAAAACTGCTTCACACATATGGCCTTCAAGCAGCAACCCACTTCAGCCAAGCATTAACTACAGATCCAGCAGCTTCGGATAACCGTCTGAACTGAGCCAAAGGCCCTGTTCAAATACGTGGGGAGGAATCCGGCGAACGGGCGCAGTCAGAAAGGCCACTGTCCATTCCTGGCCATTTTGAGGGTCGTTGCAAATCACCATGATAAAGGTACTCTTTCCCGATATTGAAATACCTTCGAGTCCTCCATGTTAGTTAACTTTTTCTGAAACTACATCTTTAACCTTTATGCTCTCCAACGCTGTTGACTGTACACCAATACATCAACAAACTACCCTCGAAAGAACGAGATATAAAACAAATTGTCGGATTTAATCCGCAATCACTTTTAT
>NC_068986.1:79386928-79389428 GCF_001194135.2 Octopus bimaculoides | reverse complement strand
CGTAGGATGTGTGCAGTACCCAGTAGTGCAATTTTCTGTATGTTATATATATTTGTAAGTCCTGGTGTTTTTGTTATGTATTTGTCTGAATATTTTTTTATTATACCCAACGCACCTACTATGATAGGAATTGTTTCTGTTTTTAGATTCCACATTCGAGTTACCTCTATTTCCAGGTCATTGTATTTTGAAAGTTTTTCCATTTCTTTTAGAGAAACGTTGTCATCTGCTGGTATCGATACATCAATTAGAAAACATTTTTTCTTCATGATCTTTGACATCTATATCTGGTCTATTTGTCTTAATTTCTCTATCTGTGCGTATTGGCATATCCCAGATTATGGTTGCTTTCTCGTTTTCTGTGACCTTTTCTGGCGTGTGTTCATACCATCATTTTTCTGTTGTTATTCCATAGTGTTGGCATAGCTTCCAGTGTATATAGGTCCCAGCTCTGTCGTGTCTGTGAATATTATTATTATTATTATTATTATTATTATTATTATTATTATTATTATTATTATTATTATTATTATTGTTGTTGTTGTTGTTGTTGCTATTGTTGTTGGTGTTGGTGTTGGTGTTGTTGTTATTATTATTATTATTATTATTATTATCAATAATATTAATACGCTAACTTTTTGTTTTTGTACGTAAAGACATGAATATCATTAACTTATTTCTCAAAGAGATTCAGCCTTATACAGAATATGACAAGGCTGGCCCCTTTGAATTACAGCTGCAACTCGAGACAAATTCATGAATGTATTTGTGTGTGTGTATAGTTTGCAATAAATAAGTGTCGCGTGCTGGAAATAAACGCAATTACCAAACTTGCATTCATATATCCATTTTTATTATTATTTCGTTCTTTTCCATTTCAATTTGTACATTAAGGTTCTTTCAATATGTACGACGTATTTTAAGGTTAAATTGAGATTCCGTTTACGTTTGTCTAACAGATATTTTGGTTGGATTATATAGTCATTGAGGTTACATTACTTTCTATATTCTACACCTGTCATAATATACTTTTCTAGTCCTGAATTTTTTGTGGGGAGGGGGCCAGTACACAACTGATACTTAATTTATCGATCCCAAAAGGACAAAAGCAAAGTCGATCTCGTCAGAATTTTAACTCAGAACGTAAAAACTGACGGTCATGATATACAAACATTACTCATGGCACCATTACACTTTTTACAGATGCATACATTTTTTTATGTTTTCCGTGAATCTTTCACGGATCCAGTAAGTTGTTTTTATTATTATTATTATTATTATTATTATTATTATTATTATTGTTATTATTGTTATTATTATTACTATTATTATTATCATTATTATTATTATTAAGCAAGGCGGCGAGCTGGAAGGATCGTTAGCACACTGGACGAAATGCTTAGCGGTATTTTGCCCGTCGCTAAGTTCCAAGTTCAAATTTCGGCGAGGTCGACTTTAGGTCGACATCCTTTCCGGGTCGATAAAATAAATACCAGTTGAACACTGGGGTCGATATAATCGGCTCATCCCCTCCCCCAATACTGCTGCCGTTGAGGCAAAATTTGAAGACATTATTATTATTATTATTATTATTATTATTATTATTATTATTATTATCATTATTATTATGATTAAAACAGCGAGTGGGCAGAATCTATAGTATACCGAAGACAGTGCTTAGCGGCATTTCGTCTGTTTTGCATTCTGATTTCAAATTCTGCCAAGGTCGACTTTCCCTTTCATCCTTTTGGGGTCGATCAAATAAGTATCAGTTGAGCACTGGTGTTGATGTAATCGACATATTCTCTTCCAAGAAATTGCTGTCCTTGTGCCAAAATTTGAAAGCATTTTTACTATATATTGCGTTGTTTCTTCTGCTACTGCTTCTCTTGGTATTAACCTCACCCCGCACTAGTGCAAATAATTTGATCTAGTTGCTTGATCTTTTGGTAATCAGAGACATACATCAACGTGTTTTCTTTTCAGCGTTGAGAATTCGATTATAACAAGCATAGTATAGACTAACTCCATCAGGGCTGGAAAATTCACTGCCCAACTTGACCATGGCATTTTGAATTCAGAAAAGAATCTACTTATAATATATCTAAAGTGAGAAGTTGTTATTATGAAAGCAAATACATCAACTTACGTTTCTTTTAATTTCAAATCCATGTTGTATATATTAGAAAAAAAATATTAGGATGTGAGATGTGAAGATAAAGAAAAATTTTACAATTTAAACATCATAGTTGGAAGAAATGAAGAATCTTATCTATTTTCGGAGATAAAGGCAAAACATATTAATTAAACGCACGCAAACTCACACCCACACATCCAACTGCACACGCACACACACACACATTTGATTGTCTATGTACGTTGGAATGTATATACATCTTTACATATATATATATATATATATATATATATATAATAAACGTCTATCAAACTCTGTGTGTGTGTATGTATATGTATGCGTGTATATATATATATATATATA
>NC_068986.1:79382336-79386842 GCF_001194135.2 Octopus bimaculoides | reverse complement strand
ATATATATACATTGCTGACACACTTATATGTACGTTTGTATGTTAACATATATTCAGATTTTCCATTAGGTTTCTGTAATGGATAATGATGTATTATTATATATATATATAAGTGAAAAAAAAAAAAAAGAAAATGCTTCTTGTTTTCACAATCCTCAATTTTTAAGTGTATTAATATATTAAATATATCTTCTCTGGATTCAAGCACGTTTTTCTAACACCTGTGATAGTAAAATAACTGCAAATTGAAGTGGTAGGATGGGGTATTATTTGATAAAATGAGAAGGGTGCAAAAGCGTTAGTGTGAGGAAACATGGTGGCATAGTGTGTGTGTGAATGATATCAGGGAAGGGGAGGACAGAGTTGTGTAAGTAACAAATATAACGTTAATACAGTTGTCATTCAGAGGTACACATGCGCGCGCTTTCAACCTGTCTTTCTCTCTCGCTCGCATCTCTTTCTCTCTCTTTTACTCTCTTTCTCTGTCTCTCAGTCTCTATGTCTCTCTCTGTCTCTGTCTGTCTGTCTCTCATTCTCTGTAACACACATATACACACACTCACAAATCTATAGACAAGTATTTGACAACGTTGAAACTGAAATTATCCGGAAATAACCGAATTTATTCCTTTTTTCCATTTATAAACAAACGATAAAGAAGTTATCGTCTACTAAATACTTAGAGTCAATTCACTTTTCTTTTCCCGAAGACGACGTTTGAAGTCAACATTGAAGGTGAAGTATCTTATTAATTTCAATTTTTATTATTTAAAAAATTATAATTACTCATTCATCTATCGCAAAGTTAGAAAGATTTCTAAAGAGGAAATTGCTATCACTTAGTATCATCCATTTTGGTATTGTAATTTTCCGTCACGTTCTGTTCACAAAACCATTTATAGTTTAAAATGAAGGTAAAGTCCCTTACTGAATTTATTAAAAAATATTCCATCAATTACTTCCATTTATTAACTCATCCCTTTAATAAAGTTATGGGTGATGGTAACAGTATGTTTAGAGCTGTGTCACTCATGCTCAAAAACAGCAGAAATTAGCGAACTCTTCGGGAAGAGCCCGTACAATACATATGCAATAATTGGAAGTATTTTTAGTCTTTTATTCCTAATAGTTAAATGCAAGAATACCAAGCATGCATGAGTGGGGATGGAACATACAGCGGTAATGTTGAATTATCTACCATTAGTGAATTGTGCAATTTTGCAATTAAGGCTCATCACAAAAATGCCGATGAAATTATTCTTCGTCTGTTCACCGTTTGCGGTCGAACAGTTACAGAAAGAAACTTTTGAGTGTTATATAGTGGTGAAACTGAAAACGGCCACGTTTTCCCTTAATGCTGTCTTTCCTTTAAACAATCATGAGCATGAGAGAAATGTAGAAGAAAATGAAATATCACTAGACAGTAAAAAAGACAAGAAAAGAATGAGGATTCAGACAATTAATGACAAGATTAATGAGAAAATATCGGAATGTTAGGTTGCAAAAAATGAGGGAATATGAAAAGAGGACAAAATAACGAGAAGGTGATAAAGATAGGGAAATAAGATTTCAAAGAAAGAACGAAAATTATAGAAATAGAAAAGCAAGAAAATAAAAAAGACAAAGAAAAAAGGAGAGAAAAAGGTAGAATAAATAGAAAACAAGAAGTGAAAACGGCCGAAAAAGGAGAAAGTTTTCCAGAGAAAATCAGCAGAAAAAATATGGAAGATTTCAATGGCAGGATGTAGTATTCAATTATAATCCTAATCGTAATTAAGTATCTGAAATATTGTTTCCCTGGGATCTATGTGCAAGACATTTGAAAAGTGTGGGGCTAAGAAGTGGGAGAAAAAATGAAAGGTATGTGTTGTTCGAGACGTAACGTCCATTTACCAATAGTTGATCCTCAAGAACTTATAAAACATCCTCTTTTGGGTATCACTTCAGAATCAAAACACTTTCTTTAAAATATTCGAACATACAATTGTGCTTTTCAAATGACATCATTTGGGGCAAAAATTATTAGGGAAAGTGGGTTTTTGCCGACTTTAAAAGTGCAAGGACAGATTTATCACAGAGTTGGCTCTCCTAAGCCTTTGCAAAACAACGATCTACAGTTTTTACAAATATATTTTATAGGTGACGTTCAAACAGAAGGACAGTGTCGCAACAAGAATTGTCTAGGTACAAGATTAGAACTAATTTTTAAGCTGCAAGGAATGCTTCACGGATTAATTCTTATGTGAGAAGCTTTCAGTATGCTTTAGAATACGCTTCAACTGCAGACTTTCAAATTGTCATCGATGCCGACAAAAGACCAGCTGGAAAATATATCCGTCGATTCAATGTTCCTGGGTGTAATGAAGTGGCTATTATTATTGTTGGAGAACATGGTAAGCGAGATGTTTTGAAGTATCGTGACAATACTATCACGTTCATAAATGAAACTCATTGTTCATATGATGCTTTACGATAAATATCGCTTGCTTTTTGTTAACGGAGACGATGGATACCACTTTGGTATACCACAATTTGGAGGAATCACTTCCCAAAAAACTTTATTCTGTATGGATTATTATGTTCATCGATTGATGATTCGCAATAATTCGTTTAATCATCTTTACTATTGTCAATATCTTCTTCACCAGTATGTTTTAATATGTATGCCAAAATAGAGTCGGAGAGGTTGTGTTATATAAAAATGCACAAAAAAGAACTACTTTCAGAATTGTACGTGCATTTACGAAATAGCATTAACAATGACATAGCCGAGACAAGGCTTAGACGACATTGTATTCTCCCATCCAGCTTTAAAGGAAGCCCAAAATATGCACGAGATGACACAGGGTGCCATGACGTACATGCGTAATTATGGACGTCCTGAACCTTTCATTACTTTTACTTGCTATCCTAAATGGAACGAAATTCAAACTGAACTTTTCCCAAGACAATTTGACATCAACAGACATGACCCTAATTGCAGGAGTTTTTCATCTCAAGATTTCGAAATTGATGGACTTTATAACTAAGTCTGACATATTTCGACCAGTACGTTCCTACATGTATACCATTGAATGGCAAAAAAGAGGCCTACCGCACACACATATATTCATCTGGCTTTTGCAGAAATTTCAAACTGATGAGATTCATTCCATAATCTCAGCAGTAATTCTAAACCCACAAAAGCAAAGAACTTTATGAAATTGTAAAATTGAACATGGTTCATGACCCGTGTAGTGACCTCAACCCAACTGCACCTTGCATGAAAAACAAGAAGTGTACGACACATTATCTTAAAAATTACATTAAAGAAACGCAAAGGGGTAATGATTGATGTCCATCATGCAGAAGAAGGTCACCACAAGACGGTGGTTTTTAAACAAAAATTGATCATCATACAATTGGTAATCGATGGATAGTGTTCTACTGCCCACTTTTATCTAAATCATTCAATGCTCACATAAATGTTGAATATTGTAATTCTGCAAAGTCAATTAAGTACATTTGTAAATATGTTAATGAGGGTTCTGATACTGCAATTTTCACCATTGAACAACATATAGGACGGTATATTTGCAGCAATGAATCTAACTGGGAAATATTTGGCTTCCCTATTCATGAACGATATCCTCCTGTGAAACAACTCTCTGTTCATTTAGAGTGTGGGCAAAGAAAACATTTCACTACAGAAATGACTGCTCAGCAAACCTTGGCTCCAATAGAAATTGCATCAACAGCATTTTTCAAACTTTGCCAGAGAAACTCTTTCGCTAAAAACCTTTTCGTACTATCTATTACCGTCATATTATAAATGGAACGACAAACAATGGAATCGTAGCAAAAGAGACACTGAGGTTGATGGTTATCCTGATATTCAATTTAACAATATTCTGGGAAGAGTTTATACTGTGCATCCAACTCAGAAGGAATGTTTTTACTTACGGTTGTTTTTTTCTTTCCATGAAATTGGTGATCCCACATCTTTTATCGACCTTTGAACTGTTGATGGTTAAGTTTGTGCGAGTTTTTGTTTGTACGAATTTTATGTTTGTTCGATTTTTTATATTCTAATCACGAAACGTTCGTACATAATTAAACTAACGACAGGTTTGTTTTTCGTTTTTTTCTCTTCTGTTGTTCTATGTGAGCCATAAATATCGCTATCCGTTGGCGAATAAATTGTAGTTAGAATTAGTAGTTTTAACTGCTATTTCTAAATTTTCAGTATGTTGGTGAAGCAACTTCTGCTGATCCCTATATTATGTTTATAATTATAAATGATTTACCGATAAAGGGTTTCTTTTGCATATTGAACTACTTGGCAAAATTGTTAATTATTAATCTATTAATTAATTAACAATTCTCGGCACTATCTATCTATCTATCTATCTATCTATCTATCTATCTGTCTCTCTCTCTATCTATCTATCTATCTATCTATCTATCTATCTATCTATATCTATATCTATCTATATATATATATATATATATATATATATATATATA
>NC_068986.1:79380108-79382065 GCF_001194135.2 Octopus bimaculoides | reverse complement strand
ATATATACGCATACATATAAAGGGTCATCCGACAAATAATGCGTCTTTTTTCAATTGCATGAGCTAAAAGTCAGAGGAGGACGGGGTAAACTACCTTGCTATAAAAGCAGGTAGTAATTTTACTTTGTACTTATTCTTAGTGCAAGTTTTTAAATAACATTTGGATTTTAAGTTATTTTTCAAAGCTATAATGGAAATGACAAAGGGGTATTATTCGGCATATTTTACTTTATGAGTTCAATAAAGGCAACATTGCAACGGAATGTGCGAGGAATATTAATGCAGTATATGAGGATCGGACAATAAGTATAAGCCAGTGTCAACGGTAGTTCCAGAAATTCCCAACCGGAAACTACAGCCTAGAAGGCGAGCCTCATCCTGGAACATCTACCGAGTTTGACGAGAATGCTCTGCAAATCCTGGTTTAATAAAATCTTACAGTAACTGTTGAGGAACTAGCGAAGAAGCTTGGATTTAGTCATTCATCGCCACCTGCGTGCCATCGGAAAAGTCAGCAAATTGGGTCCATGAATTCCTCACAAACTTTCGAGTATGACCACACGCAGAGAGTGAATGTATGCTCTTCTTTGCTCTGTCTCACGAATGAACCTTTTTTGGACCTAATAGTGACTGGAGACGAGAAATGTGTTCTCTATAAAAATGCCAAGCGCCGATGACAGTGGGTAGCGAAAGGAGAAACTCCGGCACCCCAGGCTAAAGGTCATCACCGACGTAAGGTGTTGTTATCTGTTTGGTGGGATATGAAAGTTTTAGTCGACGTTGAACTTTTAAAAGTTTGGTGCAGTTTCAATGGGAAACGATGCCTCACCCACCATATTCGCCGGACATTGCCCCATATGATTTTCATGTATTCCGCAGTTTTAAAAATCTTTTGGACGGAAAAAATATGAAGTCTGTAGACGAGATTAGAACAGTAGTGTAGGAGTATCTTTCGTCACGGACAAGTGAATTTTGGAAGAGGGGCCTCGCAAGTATACCATATAGATAGAAGAGCATTGTATTAAATGAAGGAGAGTATATTTTAGATTAAAAAAGAACATTGTTAATCTTAATTTTGAAAAATAAAAGAATTATAAAGAAAGCTCATTATTTATAGGATGACTCAATATATGTATACATGTGTGTCTGTGTGTGTGTCTATATATACTTAATACTTTCTGTGAAATACATATCAATAAAGATGCTGAGAAAAATATAATGAATTCCAATTGAAGCAATAATCATTATGAAATATAATTACCGCTGAGGTAAACTTATTAGAAAGAACATGCCATATACATTAAGCTAAATATATGATTATATGAAATCTGTACTCCCCGGTCATCAGTACATAATTCTAGCACCTGAATTGGTGAAATAATTGGCGCGTTGCTTTCATCACGGAGAAATGAAAACCTTAACTGAAATTATTGTGCATATAAATAACTACTTGAATATTGAAACTGACGCAAAACAAGATGTTGAGAAGTCCGTTATAACCCTTTTGCTTCAAGAAATATTTTATAATGTAAACTATAATAACTAAAATTAATTTAATATATATCATAGAATGAAAATGAATGTTCTAGGATAACATAAACACCTATGGCGTTATAGTTAGAAACACAAACTATTTCCTATTAAATGCATCTTAACAAGGAGTTCGAGATATTTATGCTTAAAGAAATACGATAATTTAATATGATGATGGGTAAAATACAAGGACACTCAGAAATAAACTGCCGTATATATAAATGTATATGTATACATGTACACATGTAACAAACATGCGTAGATTTGCGGTTAAGAAGCTTAGTTCCGCACTATATAGCCTTAAGTTGTGTCCCACTGCGCATCAACTCGTGCAAGTGTTTGTCACTATAGCCTCAGGCCGATCGAATGGCGAATGGATTTGGTAGATGGAAAGTAAAACCCATCCCATATATATATATATATA
>NC_068986.1:79369209-79380076 GCF_001194135.2 Octopus bimaculoides | reverse complement strand
TAACAATAATAATAATAATAATGATAACAAAGAAAAGAAGGAAAATGCACACACTTTACCTACTTTTAATATATTTTTTAAATATATTTTATATTGTTTATCAACAAGGTCTTGCTTTCGTTAAACATGACACTGTAATTATTATAATTTCGTAATTTCTTAAGAAAATTGTAGTCCATGTGTGTGGAAAAGTTTATCAATGAATGATTCAGGAAATAAAAAAAAATATAAGAGGAGGTAATTGGGGATCGTTATTATTGGTGTGGGGAGGTAATTGGTGATTGTTATGAACTCACCACCCTAGAAACAGCGCGGCATACAACACTATTGTACAAAATCTACCTATCCTCACTAGAGATTAAAAAATGAACAACATTTTGAAAACACATAAATTCGTCAAATGCATAAGGCAACACAAATCGCTAAAAATACTTCAAAAATAGTGAAGCTTTACACAACAACTACGAAACCAACATTTACAAAATGTGGACGCCTAAACTGTAGAACATGCCGCAACCTACTGGAAGGCTTGGAATTCCTATTCAAACAACGAGAGAGGTTCACAATTAAAACCAACTTCACTTGTGCTTCCGAGAATCTAATTTATGTTATAACTTGCTCAGGTTGTGGATATAACTATATAGGACAACCAAGTATGACACTGAGAAGGAGAACCACACTACATAAGAAACAAATCCGTTTCCCGCAATACAGACACATTCCTTTGAGTAAACACATAGAGAAGTAATATCCAACCAAACTTCAGTTTTCCCCATCTATACAAGAAAATAAACAAATAAAATTTGTTCATCTAAGAATACAGAACACGTCTAAATATGAACATATAACCAACTTTGAACACAGTATATATTTTAATTCATGCTCACATACCCATCACTGTACATATTTCTCCTCACTAATTTAGCTTTTGAGTTTAGCCTTCTCCCCGAAAGATGAACAATTACCTGCCTTGTCTCCAGTAATAACGATCGTCAATTATCTCCCCTTACATTTCTCTACTTGTTGAACCATTCATTCATAAACTACTCCACTCACAACATGGACTAAAATCTTAAAGAAAATACGAAATTACAATTATGTCAATGTCATGATTTGCGAAAGAAAAAGTGGTCGATAAACACAACATAAAATATATTAAAAAATATATTAAAAGTATGTAAAGTGTGTGCATTTTCCTTCTTTTATTTATTGTTTTTTATATATTATAACTGTTACATTACTCACAGCGAGGGGGATAATCAAAATTCCGCTCTTTGTGTCACTATATATATATATATATATATATATATATATATATATATATAGGGAGAGAGAGAGAGAAAGAGAGAGAGAGAGAGAGAGAAATAGATAAATAGATAGAGAGAGAGGGAGAGAGAGATACGTACATACATACATAGATTGGATAGATAAACAAATAGATAGACCAATAGAAAAATAGATGGCTATATATATATATGTGTGCGTGTGTGTGTATTGAATATATATATATATAAGTGTGTGTGTGTATACCTATGTATTTACATATACAGGGTTGACCAAAAGTCACCTGACGGTAAATCAAACCATTTAATTCCAAGATTTTTTAATGTTTGAGAACTGAATGAATTTAATAAAAGCATCTAAATATGAAAGCTCTTGAAAATTGTTCAAACTGAAGTCCTTCTTGAACGACACATTTTTCCATTCGCGTCAATACACAATTAGAGATAGTATTTATGGAATTTTGATTTGCTGTCGAGTGACTTCTGGCCAACGCTGTATACTAAAGTGGATGTGTCTTTGTGTTTGTGTTGCGTTGATAACCGTGTTTGTTTGTTGATGTCCTGTAATTCAACAGTTTGGTAAAATTAGAGTGATAGAATAAGTATCAGACTTTAAAATATGTACTGCGATCGATCTGTTCGATTAAATACAGCCTAGCTGCAGTATTAAGACTGAGATAAATAAAAGAAGATATTAAAAAAAAAGCTAAAAGAAGATAACTTTGGTGAACATAAGGCCAAGTTTCTAGAAACTGCAACAGTAGAATGACTAGTTTGAAGTCGTCAAGAGCGGATAGTAAAAATGGGAAGCCTTTCGAGAATTTAGTGCTTCTTTATGGTTTGTTTGTTAAATCATACTTGTCAAATGACTTACTGAACTAGTAAATCTTCAGTATAAAGGAAACAGCAACAGTTTCATAGAAACTAGTTCGGTTCTGGCTCGTATGCTGTTTCAAAAGCAATATCTCCTATATTGACCTGAATATGCCTTAGGTGATGCAGATCGATACGATGCTTTTAAGATGATGTATACAATTTGAACAGGAATCCGCTCTAGGTATTCTAGAATTACTTCAATGAACATGACTAAAGAAAGATATCTTATTTAACTCCGATATACATACATGTATGTTTGCATTGATATACACATATACGCATACATAGATGCATATGAATATACATATTTACATACATATCGGGAGATAATATACGTTGAATCACAGAATCAAGAAAATTTAATCATACATCTACTTGTGTGTGCAAATATCTACATGTATCTATCTATCTATCTATCTATCTATCTATCTATCTATCTATTTACATTTTTATATACATTTGTATATACAGACACACATTTTTAAATATAAATAATACATACATACATGTGTTTATGTTTATCCATATCTTTATGTATTATATATTACTGGGTCACACGCTCTATATCTACTTTCTTTGGCGACTGAATATTTATTTCAGAAAACAATTATGATTAAAATTGAGTCATGTATTTGTTGAAATAAAGCAAATTGGTATTTTATACTCCCTATACAATCAACGTTTTTAACGACAGTACACCAGTTTTCGAAGGTGGCAAATTATTTTCTAAACGCTAATTTGGTTTCCAGTAACATATACGGGTATCTCGCTAATTTTACAAAATGCGAAGTGGTGTCGAAAAGTTGTCGGACTAGTTCTGTAGCGCGCCAACAGATGACAGCATACAGTTGCGTGCGCAGAGGGAGCTAGCAGTCACCTTCACGAGGCAGTGTGACGAGTAACCTCACTGTGCTTACTTCGTAAGTTGTGTATGCTGTGGTCGGCGATTTTTGTCATAGACAGGAAGTTGCAACAAAGAATTAAGCTGAAATTTTGCGTTAAACTTGAAAAGTCTGCTACTCAAACATTGAGCATTCTTCAGCAATCTTACGACGACGAGGCAATGAGTCGTATGCAATATTTCGAGTGGCGCATGCGCTTCAAAAACGGAAGAACGTCCCTCAAAGATGATGAGCGATTTGGAAGGCCACGAGCATCACACTCGGAAGTGTAGATAAAATTCACCAGCTTGTGCATAACGATCGTCGCAGGATAATTAACAACGTTTTGAAGCGTTGAAGGAGGACATTCGGTGAAAGGGCCGGGATGTGTGAAGCGCAAAGAATTGGATCCTTCACGACGACATTGCATTCTGTCATCGAGCTCTCCTCACTTGTGTGTTTCTCGCCGAAAAACAACATGGCGTCGCTTCTGCACTCACCTTGTTCGCCAGATTTAGCCCCTACGGATTTCCATCTTTTTCCCAAGATAAAATGCAGGTCAGAAGGCACCGTTTTAACACCGTTGTCGAGGTCAAGAGAGAATCGCTGAAGATCCTCCACCTGCTTACGGAAAACGATTCTAGGACGGATTGCAAAAGCGGCAGGAACGCTGGGACGAGTGTACTACTGTGCAAGGTGACTATTTCGAAGGAGGCAATGTTAAACCTGATTTGAATACATTATTTTTTTATCAAACATAACTAGCCTGGGAAGTTTTTGATACCAACTCCTACAAATAGGTTTATGCCAAGAACTTTTTCTTCTTTCAACAAGTATAAAATTATACCATTGTAATCCAAGTTTTATTGACCATATTTTATGATTCACTCCGTTTTTGATTTGGCACTAATTTCGCACATACACTCAAGCGCGCGCACGCGCGCGCGCACACACACACACACACACACACACTCACGCACACACACGCGCGCACGTATGCAAATGTGTTTGTGTGTATGTATAAAATACAAGGATTGATTTGTGAAATATACCATTTGTGAAAGAGAAACATACCTGTACAAACAACGTCAACGTGGCACTAAATAGCAACATTATCTGTCGAAAACTGATTAAATTAAGATATAAAGGACAGTATATATATTCTGGATGCAGCACGTCCAGTTCTCTGTTTGTGGGTGAACAAAAATTAATAGGTAAATAGGTGCATTAAGAACATTTCTCCCGTGGGTGTGTGTGTATTCGTGTGTGTGTATATGCATATGTATATTTGTGTACACCTTTTTCTGTGAATGTATGCGCGATTATGAGTATTCATAAAAAGTCGAATATGACTATAGGAACACGTAATTGGCAAGAATAGTAAAGATATATGAAAAGATTTCATCTGCTTCATAACAAATGAAAATTAAACTTTCAATAAAAAAATGTGATTGAATAACACAAGACTAGAAAAATATATCGATCAACGAGAACCTCTTTGTTTTGTCACGCGTTCTCCAATATTATTATGTTTCAATAAATTTATTGTCGTTCTTCAGTTGTATTATTCTTGGAATTTCTTTTTTTTTTGTTTCGTTTCCTAGTTTTGTTATTCATATTATGCAAAAATATCGCAACACTTCGTTGCAGAAACCCTTGTATTAAGAGTTTAATTGTGATCTTGCATGTCCCAATGAAACTGTACTCTGTAGCCTTACTATTATTCTTTGACGATAGTAATTCAATCAACTACAAGTTAAGTGAAGTTCATCTCCTCAGACTGTGTGACTTTTAAGCAGTTCTTTCCTCTTTAAATATTTCATGACACATTTTTTATCGGGAACATTATGATAGCTAAAGAGGACTTGTAATCATTTTTTCAAGTAGCATGAGTATAATGATACTAACACTAATATGATGCAAACAACTTTATGCAAAAAAATGTATTGATCATATAAAATAATAACAATATATTCTCGCCTATATGTTTCTGCCATTACGGATATCTCTTTGCAACAACGTATACTCTTCTCGATCCACCGGACGCAGCCCCCTTCTCCAGTACTGCTATTGAATGTATACAAAAGTACGTGCAAGTAAATCTATATTCACTCACAAAATTTTAAATTCAGTTTTCTCAATGTTGCTCAGAGACATTCCAACAGACTAAGAGAAAGGAAACTTTAAGCAAATTCTACTTCCTGAAAGGTACTGTGCTCGTGGTACTTTTTACTCTTTGCACCAGACCAATACAAGTATGTAGGACGAGTAAGTGGGAGTGGATTTTCATAACCCATGCACGTTATAATAATAAATTCCTTACTACCTTGTGGGGCAGTGCGTTTAAAAAAAAAGGTAAGTTAGTGAACACGTACAGAAAACCCGGAGTTAGTGACCCTAAGTGGGTATTGACTTGTCTTTATTTCGTGGTGTGCCCATTAAGGTAAGTGTTCTTGGTAAGTGTACTAAGGGCTAATAACTCGCTTCTGGAAACAACCTAGCCCCTGTAGAGGTGGTTACGTTACTATCCGAGCAATTTCGTCGACCAACAAACGTAGAAGATCAACCAATCAGACATCATCAAACTGACTTAAGTTCAAAACTTCCAATCATAGCTCTACAATTTATTCTTGGATTAGGATTTCCAATGAAATCTTCCGTTTTTTTTTTTCATAATGTCTGGGCATTATTTGAAGGCGATTTTATTCCTATGCCCGAATATTCGACAGACCACGTAAACAGACGATTGCTGACTCAAAGTGGTTCAATGATTTACTTGTTGATCATATCGTTGGGTGCTGGTGGTGATGGGAAGTGGCTCAAGAATCGAACTATGACGACTGAGATGGCTAATTCCCATTGTTAGGTGGTTCTGTTGTGGAAAGCATTAAATGAAATCAGTGTTAGTAACAATAACGATATTAGTTAGGTGGTAAATGGCGCGCTCTGTCGGTCACGACGACGAGGGTCCCAGCTGATACCATCAACGCAACAGACTGCTCATGAAGTTAACGTGCAAGTGACTGAGAAATCCACAGACACGAGTACCTCTAACGTAGTTCTCATGGAGACTCAGCGTGACACATAGTGTGAAGAGGCTGGCTCTTTGAAATACAGGTACTACTAATTTTTGCCAGCTGAGTGGACTGGAGCAACGTGAAATGAAGTGTCTTGCTCAAGGACACAACGCGTCGCCGGGAATCGAACTCACGACCTTATGATCGTGAGCCGAATGCCCTAACCACTAAGCCACCCACCTTCACTGAGATGGCTAATTTCTATTGTCATGTTAGGTGATTCTGTTGTGGATAGCATTAAATGAAATCAATGTTAGTAACAATAACGATATTAGTTAGATGGTGGACCCGTTGGTAATAAAGATGGCGGTGGCTGAGATCGAGGCTGAGGCAGAAATTCACTGTTCCACTATGAAAGCAGAGTAACGTTAGCTAATTTGATGTTACAGAGGTGGATAGAGATGAATGGATTCTATCAGTTGGAAATTATAGAGTTATAATAGTGATGATGTCACTAATGCGACTGTCTTAAGGTTCGTGATAACGATGACGATGATGATGATGATGATGATCATGATGATCATCATCATCATGGCGAAGAAGTTGACGATATTGATGATGATAAAAATGATGATGACGATAGTGATGACGATGATGATGATGATGATGAGGAGGAGGATGATGATGATGATGATGATGATGATGATGATGATTGCCCTAGTGGGGATGTGATTGATGGTGATTACTAAAGATACTAAAAGAAGAAAAATTGCTTGCGTTGGTATCGACGGTGGTGAGAAAGGTAAAGAAAAACCTGTGTATGCGTGCATATATATATGTGTGTGCGTGTGTGTGTTGTTATGTACGTCTGCGTACATATATTTATGTATATATATATATATATAGATATATATATGTTTGTATGTATATGTAAGTAGTATATATATATATATATATATATATATATATATATATATAAAGGCTTATGTATGTATGTATGCGTATATATACAAATGTATGTACATGAATAGTTAAAGGATCAATAAAGCTTGCCTTTCAATGTGAAAAGGACTCATAAATCGATAGCTGGCCTATCAAGGAAGTGGCCATGAATAAGATATTGAGAACGTCTGCTTCACTGAAAAGCTATAGAGAATATTGCCTTTGCTTTTGCTGCTCAGACAAACAACCGCCATGTTAGTCATTACTTCTATTGTTTTGAATGTTTGGGCAGAAGAAATCATCAATAGGACCATCTAAAATAAGTGACGTACACCAGGTACAATCATGCACGTATACAACAGAACTCACAAGCACACACGTACATGCATACGCGTATACGCTCACACACAGAGACACAATCACACACACATAGACACACACACACACACACAAATACACACACACAAACACACACACACACACACACACACACACACACACATATACTTCAGCGCACATATTCCATACGCATATCGAAATAATGAAATTCTTACTTATTGTAAATTCCATATGATATATATATTCAATGCATATACATGCAAACACACATACATACATACATATATATGTATATACATATATATACATACATATACATGCATACACGCATATATATTTCGTATGTATACATATATGCATATATATGTATGTATTTATGTGTATGTGTATGTGTATATGCTCAAGTATATATGTGCATATATATATATATATATATATATATATATATATATGTGTGTGTGTGTGTGTGTGTGTGTGTGTGTGTGTGTGTGTGTGTATGAGCGTGTGTGAGCGTGGATGTGTGTCAGTGTGTGCGTGTTTGTGTGTGTATGTGTATATGTGGTCTTCCAATCTATAGCAATGAAAAGCCAAATTACAGAAGAAAAAAAGGAAAACGCATACTTGGAAACAGAACGTATCTTCAGTCGTACACGGAAACAGAAACTTTCACACCATACACACATACAGACGCAGGCGCGCGCACATGCACATTACACATCCATATAGTTCTTGGATGCATTTGCATGTGTGCATATTCTTGGTGTATAAAAGCGAAGAAGAGGCCGGTACAGTGAAACAGAAGTAGAAAGTTATGTATATTATGATAAAGAGACAAAAGCCTTCATGGAAATTTACTACGCGCACATACACGCATGCACACATTTAAGTTTGTGTTCATATGTAAGCATATATCTAAGTGTGCGCGCAGAAATACAACACGAAAATATTTAGTTGTCGAAAATACACATAGAAATGCAAAAATATAAACGCTTAGACACTGTCCTAGATTGACGTCGCAATGCACACAATTACACATACGCATATTCCATTTATCATAATGATATTGATAAAGTAAAACAACACCATTAAAGTGTGCTAATATGTACCTAGAGACATACCTAAACACGCTCAAAATCACGCGCATTCATCAATGACACTTACAACATATCTACGGTCAGTACAAAATGATTAGAAACATATGTATTATATTACTCACAGGGGGAGTAGTCCCTAAAAACTCTTTCATGCAAACTTACATATACAACCACCCTGAATATCTATCTATCTATCTATCTATCTATCTATCTATCTATCTATCTATCTATCTATCTATCTATCTATCTATGTGTCTATCTGTCCATATATATTTATATACACACATATTATAAAGCGTTTGAAGAGGCCAGAATAACGCATGTAACACTCAAAAGAAATCTAAGGAAGAATATTACGATCGAGAAGGTGAATGACAATGACCTATTTGTGTACGCAGTTCGTGACAGACCATGCCTTTCTTTTGCAGAGCTTAAATCTCATTTGAGAACCTATGGTAAATGAACCTCCACCAACAATTCTGCCTATATGTCTGTGCACGCATTTGAATGCAGTGTATTCCAGAGGGTTTGCAAATATAACAGAGGCCTCAAAAGACATTTTAAGATCCACAAAGATCAGAATTTATCTGCAGCTCTTGGTGGTCCAAATCGGATGGCAATCTATGTGAGTGTCTTTTCAGAATATTGTCCTGTTTAAAAAGTCACATCAGATGCCATGATGGTTCTATGGTGTAGGTACAGGAGGTGGTCAAACTCTGCTTAGAGAGTAGACAACCACCATACACTTTATCGACCGCATATACTTAATGTACACACACTGTGGTTTTTTGGCGGCAGAGTCCGATATCACAGCTTTTCTCATGTTTTTTCATAGATCGACCTCCCGGTTTTTAAATGATTCTAGAGCTATGAAGTGAGCCTGTAAGATTGCTTGGAGATACATGGCATCATGTATTTAAATCTGCCAACTTTAAGTACCGTAAGTCATCAAACTACTAGTAGTTTCATGTAATTTTGTATTTTAAATGTTATATTTGTAATTGTGCATTTTAAATGATGGTTATTTCACATTGGATGGAGTACTTTTGTTGATCTTAAGTATAATGGAACTGCAAATTTTATATATATATGTATATATATATATATATGTGTGTGTGTGTATGTGTGTGTGTGTATGTGTGTGCCTATGTGTGTGAGTGTGAGTGAGTGTGTGTGTGCGTGTGTGTGTATGTGTGGTGTGTATAAATAATATATATATATATATAATGATTGCTTCATCTTGACCGATGATAGCCGCCCCATCGAGACATACATCACACCTTATCACACCACACAATCCCTCAGTAGTTGAGCTCCCAAATGGCTTTTTTAGATCAGCCGCTGACTGACAGGGTTTAAAACACAAGTGACAGATATTATTCAAGTTTATTCTACATCTTTCCTCTTTGGAATCTGATTCTGAAAGAATGTTTTGTGAACTTGTCTTACGAGTTTTGTGCCATATATTGTAAGAGGCAGTTGGAGTTCAAGATTATTACCTTCCTGGGCATTTCGAATTTCATGTAAATACATGTGATTCACGGATACTGCTTTTGACAGCAAAAAACGATCGGACATTACATATCTAAAATATTCGCTGTTGATTTCACTTCCAATTGTTCGTTTCCGACAGGCCCTTTTATGCTCAGTGCACTGAATTATATTTCCCTCTGATGCGTTGCAACCTGTCCTAACAGCACCTCCCCATTTGTTCCGTTCCAGAGCATAAATTTCCCAATCACTTTTGTTCATATCCAGTTTCATTAGGCTTTCCTTTACACACTTTCTATACATTTTCCTTGAATTATGTTGTGGTCGCTCACCAGAGTTGGGCTCACCATAAAAAAGACGCTTTGGCAATTGCTTATGTTTAACTCTAATAACTTGTCCAGCCCAGCCCATTTGAGCCAAAATGTGGTGTTGTTGAATTGAGCTACAACGTGTGTGCATGCGCAAAACATCTGTATCTGGTATGAAACATTCCCACTTGATCCCCAAGATACGTCTGCAGAACTATTGGTGAAATCTGTAAAGCATTTTCATATAACGCCTGTAAGTGGTCCACGTCTCTCACTCATGTATATATATATATATATATTATTTAAAAGAGTTCCAACTCTGTCTCTTTTTTATGTTTTATTTATATTCTTATAAAATTAATGTGGGACATAGAATATGGAATATATAATATAATATAAATGGTAAAATGAAAAATGAAATGAAGTGTTGAATGTCTTATTGAATATATGAAATATTGAGTATTGAATATAGAGAATCAAATATATAAAGAAAATAATATATATATATATAGGTGAGAAAGTTGGTATGTGAAAGCACGTGGTTGGATGTATAAAAGATAATAAGAGTGCAAAAACTACAGAAGCCTTGTGTTACATGGTTAAAGTATATGTTTAAATTATGTCAGAAAAATGTTA
>NC_068986.1:79364571-79367362 GCF_001194135.2 Octopus bimaculoides | reverse complement strand
CCCGGGTTTGGTGTATGTATGTATGTCTTTGGTGATTTTTTGATGGTCTCATATATGATCTGGCTTTTGTGTATTTTTGGCAGACCATAGAAAAGGCTGGGCTTGCATTTGAAGTTTGTTAGAAAATCAATCTCCTTGGTTGTCAGTTCATTTCTATGTGTTTTAATTAGTGAGGACAGGGTTTTCATTATTTTTTGTGGGATGTAGTTTGTGACTTTTTATATATATATATATATATATATATATATTCAAGAACGTTCAAGTTTCGTTTATATTCAGTGATACTAGGATAAATTTCATTAAAGAAACAAAGTCATGTTGAAATACCGGTGTCTTAAACTCTCCTTAAAATGTCTGAATTGCATATGTCATGAGCACACATCATCTCAAAGGAAATGATGTTTCCTGATGATGAAATACAATAGTGTTCAGTACATTCTCCTTCAAATTTGCTGGAACATTTTAGAACAGATTTAGACGATATGCTTATTCATTTTAGAAAGGAATATGCTATCATTGTTGAGAGACTGATATTTTCACATGCGTTCTAATGTTTGCTTATAAAAGTCACTAGTCTGTAAACAAATGCATCAGTCATGGTATTTTCAATAAAACCGAGCATTTTCTCCTATTCATAGTACCATACTAGTTTAGTAAAAATGCTAGTATCTGGCAGACTTGAAAAACGTGATTGGCTACAGAGTGAAGAGTTGATCATGCGTAATCCATAACTTGTGTTGCACAAATCGAGATTCATGTTGTATAATTCTCGCTGCAACTGGCCCTAATTGCAAACTTAGAAACAACTGCTGTGCATGGAAACATTTACTATCAGTCAAATACTGTATTGTACTAACGAATGCTGATATTCATTCCGAAGTTACTAATTGTTTGACTTAGTTATGAAGATTAGCCGAACTACAAATTTATGTCTATTGAAGTATAGCTTTTCAGTGAGTTGATCACATATTGAAATATGCATTAATATACGTAAAAGTTCTTCAAATTTCTTTTTCCTCTTCCAAGTTTGACTTGCATTTCCACTGAAGATTCTGAAAGTAGCTACTAACCATGTTGGGTTATATATTATTCCCTTCTTTCACTTGTCTCTCATCTAATCATAGGTTATTGATTAAAAGATTTAAATAGACATTAAAACATTCATAAATATTTAATATTTCTCATTCAAGTTATTTTGTATAGCGCAGGACAATTTAATTTATTTCTTCACATATCAGTAGAATGTGATGTGTTAAAATAGATTGCCAGAGAACAGGAATAAGTGAAGAAATCTACGTAAAATTAGTCTAAAATTGAATTCGTGTGAAAAGAACAGCAATCAGCACTTCTTATTTGCATCAACGATCCTAACATTGACTTCTTTACAATTGTAGGGTGTAGGTGGATGTGTCTGTAGAGAGTGTTTTCAAAGTAACACCATTTTCAATTGAATGTATCTATCATCCGTAGTTATGCTTATCAAGTGAGAAAAAGATTTAGACAGCGCAATAGAGATGAAATAGAGGACTTTGTTCAAAACCACAGTGGTCCGCAGGAAATCGTACTCTTGACTTTACAATCGTGGGTTCAGCACCCTTAACCATTGAGCCATGCATCTTCACTCTCTTAGCCGTAGAGCAAAGGAGTGAAGCGATAGAGACAGAGAATGGAAAGCCTCAATCATTTACAATGACAATTAGACTGAAAAACAGTCAATCTTTTCTAGCTTCCTTACATTTAACAATGAACGAGAGGGGCATTTAGTAATGAATAGAGAGCAAGTCTTTCATGTGTTTACGTTTTTATTCTAGTAGTTCTAGAATGATCAACTGTTAGTTTTCACTTTTTTCCCCTACCCTCGGTACTTATTCACCTTATTTCATAGTTCTTCATGTCTTTTAGTTGGTGGAGAACATTTAGCGTTTTCTTTGCAAACTACAAAATAGCCGCCTCCCTTCCTCTTTTTTTCTTTTTTGTTTTTCATACAAAAGCTAATGAAAATTTCGAACGGGGTATAGCTGTGAAAAGAGCCTAGAAACTTGAGTAATATCCCGTACAAAATCGGTGGGGGAGAAAATTTACCAACAGGTGGCTACAAGAAATTCAACTCTATACTTTAAAGGGTGTCCTCTACTACAATCTCGGGCCGCCCAAAGCCTCATGAGTGAATTTAGTAGACGGAAATTGAAAGAAGTCCGTCATATATATATGTAATGGTTCTATATTTAAGAGATGAGGAATTATGTACATTATTTATATTATTTACAATTGACGGATATTTGTCCTCATCTTATTTGTTGATAACACGTTTCGGCTGATATACCCTCCAGCCTTCATCACGTGTTTTTCTCTACATCTGCACAGAAAAGTGAGATGGTTTCCAAAGACGCCTGATGAAGGCTGGAGGGTATATCAGCCGAGACGTTGTGTTGACAATTAACAAGATGAGCACAAATATCCGTCAATTGTAAATAATGAAAATAATGTATGTATGTATCTATCTATCTATCTATCTATCTATCTATCTATCTATCTATCTATCTATATATATATAGTTTTAGGGAAAATAACCAATTTTCAAGAACTCATCGATGAAAATCCACTATCACATATAGAAAAATTAATAATTAAAAGCACAATAAATGAGTATAATATAAAGTAAAGTAAATATCATAAGATAAATATAATAAAAAGATTACACGTGTTTCATAACCAATTTTCAAATAGAAAAGAAATTTAAATCGATTAAAATCAATTGAAATTATCGAAAATAAGTTCTATTCAAAAATAT
>NC_068986.1:79360487-79364561 GCF_001194135.2 Octopus bimaculoides | reverse complement strand
CAATAATCATCCCTTCATCCATAATAATAACATGTATATTATATACAAAAAACATCTTACCTAAATTATCATTGTTTTAAATTATCATTGTTTTAAATACAAGTTGAACGAAGTTTAAGTTTAAAATAATAATGAAGATAAAATTAGTACATATTTAACCGGTGTAATAGTTAAAGCTATACTATTTAAAGCTAAAGACGTTTATTTAATTATGATTAAAGATCAATTGAATAATAGAAAAATACAAGATTATTTATTTCTACAAACGTAATAATAAAAAATATGAATGAAAAAATTATGAATGGAAAAATATATATATAATTTTTTTAATATAAATTACAATTTTGTTAATATATATTACATTTTTATGTGTGTGTGTTTGTGTCTGTGTTTGCCGTCCCCCACCATTGTTTGACAACCGATGTTGATGCGTTTGCGTCCCCGTAACTTAGCTGTTCGGCAGAAGAGACTGATAAATTAAGCACCAGGATTATTGGGAATAATTCCAGGGGACGATTTCTTCGACCAAAGGGCGGTGCTTCCGCAGGATATACCGTCATATGATTAAAGCAGGTAAAAGAATACCAGAAGAACGTTCTGTACCACTAAACCAAGAAGGTTCTTTAAATATGTACATTATAAGGGTAAATAGTAATTCTATTTACGTTTGCATAACAGATATTTTGGTTGGATTATATAGTTATCGGTTTTCCGTGAATTTTTCACGGGTCCAATTATCATTATTGTTGTTGTTATCATGATTATTATTATTACTATTATTATTATTATTATTATTGTTATTTATTAATATCATCATTATTATCATTATTATTATTATTATTATTATTATTATTATTATTATTATTATTATTATTATTATGGTTCAGTAGTTTTATTTTTATAACGTGCTTTCACTTCATTACCGAGCGCAGCTCTGTGCGCCTTGGGTATTATTATTATTATTATTATTATTATTATTATTATTATTATTATTATTATTATTATTATTATTATTATTATTATTATTACTGCAGCAAGCTATCAGAATTGATAGCACGCCGGGTGAAATACTTTGCAGCATTTCGTCCGTCTTCACGTTCTGAGTTCAACTTCCACCGAGGTCGACCATGCCTATCATTCTTTCGGGATCGATAAATTAAGTACCAGTGAAACCTTGGGATCGATGTAATCGACTAGTCCCCTCCCACAAAATTTCAGTCCTTGTGCCTACAGTAGGAAGGATTAACCTTCGTTCTTTGTCCGTACATGTTTTTAATTGATATTAGCCCTTGTGGCCAATAAAACAAATTTATTATTATTATTATTATTATTATTATTATTATTATTATTATTATTATTATTATTATAACAAAACTCACAGCTTATATTACTGGGTATGATGGAATGTGTCAGCTCTCCACAGCCAACAGACTAAGGTGACACTTGTTTTACTGGTCATGCTTCAAGACCCCTGCGAAGAATTCTTGCTGTTCCAAGCAATGCTGGTTTTTGTAGGTGTTCTACCCTCACGCTTGCGCCGATCTTTTTCAGTCTTGTTGGTAGTTGAGTACTGATTCTTCCAAGTGCACCAATTACTATTGGTTACACGGCTACTCTTTTTATTGACCACTACCTTCGTATTTCCCACTTTAAATCGTCATAGTTGTTTATTTTCTCTTCTTTCAAATCGATCCTGTTGTCACCGGGGCATGCTATGCCGATTATCATACCTGCTTTTTGTCTTATATTCACCACATCAAAGACCGTTTTCCGATGAAGTGATCGCACTGGATCATTGCATCCCACAGGATATTGCAATTCTCAATTTCAGTGATTTCTTCTAGGATTTACTGATACCACATCTTTGCTCTTTGTAGGCTGTGATTTCCACAGAGTCCCAGTGGATCATTCTTGCCAAGATGGACAAAATGCTTAGCGGCATTTCCTTTGTCACATTCCGCAAAGTTGGACTTTGCGTTTCATCTTTTCGGAGTTAATAAATTTTGTACCAGTGAAACACTGGTGTCGATGTTATCGACTAGTTTCCTCTCCCAAAATTTCAGACCTTGTGCCTATAGCAGTAAATATCATCCTCCACCTCCTCCTCCTCCTCCTCCTCCTCCTCCTCCTCATCATCATCATCATCATCATCATCATCATCATCATTACTATTATTATTTTAGATATCGGTTTTGTATTGAATTTCTTTCATTTATTTATTTGTGTTCTATCTATAATGTTTTGTAACAGTAATTACGCATATATTTTCGAATTTCTATTCACTAAGCCATCAACAAGAATTGCTAGAAATAATTCACTACCAGATGATACTTAAAATGATACTTTAAGCATTATATAATCAGGTTTGTGGATCATAAACGAAATTTGTGTGATTGTGTTTGAAACATATACATATTCACATATGCAGCCAAGTCCTCAGCAAAAGGCATACGTGCACATACGTATATATGTATATATGTAGGTATGTATATTTTTCATCTGTGTATGTATCTATATGCCTATATAAGCATCTTATATATATATGTATATGTTAAATAAAACGAAACATCAAAGTCAACGCTGTGTGGAGTTTTCAGGACATTTGTAAAGAGAAAGTTAGTCTTACAGCTGTTTCTGGGATATTAGGGATATCCCTTCATCAGAAACGATGTGAGATGGTTAAGAAGAGGGAAATATTAGAGTTCAATATAGACGTTATTTTGGAAAAGGAAGTAAATAAGGAGTATATAGGGAAATAGGAAAATGAATGTAGAAATAAAAATAAAACTGTATAAAGATGTTATAGTTGCAGTTCCATTATCTAATGAAAGTGGTGTGTAGAAGTGGTATAAATGCTTCCTGTCTGTGGTATGTAAATTCAAATAGGAGTTCATATTTTGTCATCCCAAATGGAAAGTGTGGAGACGTAGATTCCATGTGCTGTTCATTCAAAGAGGTCTTGTGGTGTGAAGGAAAATTTGAGAATGTAGTGGTAGTATTAAGTGGATAGAGAGGGGAGAAGAGATGTGTATGTTAAAATGAAGAGAGAGGTCAAATGATTGGGTGAGAGAAGAAGAAAGGAAGAAAGAGGAAGAGAAAACGAAAACTAGAAGGGAAAAGGAAAAAGTGTAACGGAGTGAAAATAGGAAATAATGAAAAAAAAGAAATTGTAGTTGGTGGTCAAGATATTAAGAGGGCGGATGGGAGAAGAGTAGGGGAGGGGTAGGAAGAGATAAGAATAGAAGTAATGAATATGTGTGAGGTGTCTCAGGTGGGGTGATATATTAGAATGGTATTAAGGGATGGGTACAGAAAGAGGCATAGAGGAGGTCTTTCGGAAGTGAGTAGTAAACCACCAAACGGAAGGGAAGAATACTAACAATGGTCAAGTTTCTATAAATAGACATATGTGTTTATTCTACGGGCTAATATGATAGTGTGGGAGAGGAATCAGAGAGAATGAAAGAAGTGTATACTGATATACACACACACACAGATATACATATATATGTGCGTGTATGCATTATTATATAGGCGTGCGTACTTGTGTATTTACGCATGCATATACATACACATGCACACGCATATATATACACGAAAATAAATATACACACATACGCATGCATGCACATAAATGCACACACAAGCAGCATACATATACATACATACACACACACATATATATTCGCGCAAACGCATACCCATAGATGCATACATATACGCATACACATGCGCACATATACACGCATATATGCACGCGTACACACACATACACACAAACACACACACAAAACACACACACACACACACACACACATATATAGACACATATAGTTCACTGAAAAGCAGCAGAAATATCACAAAAACTGTTACTCAGAGTTTCAGTTTTTATGATATTTCTGCTGCTTTTCTATAAAGCATATTACTCTACCTCTGGTATTTGAGTACTCTTCTTTCCACCATGCTTCACATCTATGTGCTTACTCCGGTATATATATGCATACATACACACACACTCACAAACATGCATACATACATACATACATATGTATATATATATATATATATATATAT
>NC_068986.1:79357834-79359383 GCF_001194135.2 Octopus bimaculoides | reverse complement strand
TATATATATATATATATATATATATATATATATATATGCACACGATATATCTAAATTCGTCTCATATGAAAGTTAATTATAAATTTTTGTCGAATAAACAATATGAAGAGCACATGCGAATATTTATCTTCTTTATGGTAGCCATTCCCGGACAACAATATTCATTGTTGCTAATATTCATTCTAATATTCATTCTTCAGCATGTGCAGAATTCATATTCCTGCGAAGACTTTCGAGAAATATCACTCAGTTTCTAGGAAAAGAGTATAACGTTGAACGCCTGCGCGCACAACACACAAACACCCATATACAGACACGCACACACACATACACACACACACATATATATACGAGGGTGAATCACCATGTACACACAGTTATTTTCCTTTGGGCCAGGAAATTGATTACATGAATACCGCTAAATGTGATCTGCTATTCAGTACATGTTAGGTCTGAATTTGAAACATCAATTAAGTAATCAGTGTGATTACGTTTAGAAGAGGTGTTTCAATGGACGAAATGCATTAAAAGGCTTTTATCATAGTTTCACGAAATCATTCTGCCACTACTGTCTGTCTTCGAATAGAGTGAAACATTTAAAAAAAATTGCCCTACAAGTTCTTCAAGAACGGAAATGGACGATCACCTATGTTCTCTGATGATTTCTCAGCGCTAGACAAATCTATAACGTGGATTGTTTGAACAAATAGGTGGAAATGGATGATTTACACATAATACGCAGATTCCACGTGAGACTTCGTTTTATTAAGTTCATGCTAGGTCACATAAAATATCGTATAACTTCATTAGCAAAATCGTTTTGAAGTCTCATAACGACATCTTTTGGCCCCTATTGTTACAATAGTAATATATTCTGGGGGAAATCATCAGTGGCACTATAAAATGGTTTCGATTTTCTCAGTGCATTGCAGATAATTTACGGCTCTCTGTCACATGCACGTATATATGGAGTGAAATAGTATAAATTTGTTCAACATAACTATAACCAATCTCATTAGAAATACATGGTTTCTTTTGACACAGTTCTGCACTTTCCTTCAGATATTTCTTAAACGAATGCATATTCACACACATGTACACACACACGCGCGCACACACGCACACACACACACACACACACACACACACGCACATACACACACACTCTCTCTCTCTCTCATGTATGGGTATGTACATGCGTGTGTATATTATACACATACAGCTGAATTGAAGACAGCATATTCTTTGTCTATCCCCTTGCCTTCCAGGAGGTTTTAGGAAAAATTATACTAATGTGTCCATCTGTTTTAATTTAACTTAATTCTATGTCTTTATGAAGCTGAGGATTGCTCTGCATTTAATTTGATGCAATGATTGCTTGAAACGATCGTACTGCATTATCTCTGGATATCCTTGTTGCTTGTTTTCATTTTAATCACCATAGTTTGAAATTGTATGGATAATACCGTACTAAATTCTGGTGCCTCTACTTAAAGACCTATTTAATCTGAATCTAAATTTTTGATTATATATATATATATATATATAT
>NC_068986.1:79356455-79357428 GCF_001194135.2 Octopus bimaculoides | reverse complement strand
TTATACAAACACGCCAACGACTGTTGTGAAGTAGTAGGGGGTGGCAAATACAGGCACAAGAGACACACATAGATATAAACACACACACACACACACACACACACACACACACGCACACACACACACACACACACACACATATATATATACGACGGTCTTCTTTGAGTTTCCGTCTACCAAATCCACTCACAATGCTTTGGTCAACTCGTGGTGGGACTGAACCGGACTCTTATATATGAACATACCTGCATACATGTGTGTAGTTGGGATGCTCACTATACATCTGTGTGCGTCATGCAGACACACACATGCACACATACAAATTTATGCACACGCACATACACGCCCGCGCACGCACATGTACATATATTTGACGACTGGGCATGTCTCTTAGACAATGAGATATAATGCCTTATGCTATTTAACTGTGCTAAAACCACGCCGGGGTCGACTTTGCGTTACATACTTTCTGAGTTGATTCTACTGAGATCAATATCCTCTCTTCACCATTGTCTCTGTTTCTCACTCTCTCTATCTGTTTTTCGGTAAGTTCCACTATCTCTTACTCTTTCAACAAATTTCAGCGTAAAAAGCGAAAGGAAATAGAAATATATATATATATAACGAAAACTTCTGTCGTTGGGATTTATAAACTGTCGAGAGAACGAGCAATAATTATTTTGGGGAATATTGGATTTCGAGGCAAATCATACAACGTTATAAATAATAGTATGTAAATAGCGCTCTACATTTCAATCCCAGAGAAAATTTTCCAATCATTATTTACCTGCTATTATATATAGCTTTGCGTGATGTACTTGGAGAGTCAATAGTTTTTCAAAAAAAAACAAAAAAACAAAACAAAAAACTAAAAAAGAATCAACTAAAAAGTATTTTATTTTTAGTTGATTTTTACCCTTAAGAATATGTGCACGAAAAGTTCACACTTCTCTCTCTCTCTTTCCGCGTATAT
>NC_068986.1:79352194-79356295 GCF_001194135.2 Octopus bimaculoides | reverse complement strand
ATATATATATATATATATATATATATATGTTCATATTTTTACGCACAGATATATATATATATCTACACATACATATATATATATATATACATGTATATATATACATATATTGCACACGCATACACATGTGCATTGGGCATACATACATACATGCATATGTGTGTATGTGTATGTGTGTGTGTATGTGTGTGTGTGTGTGTGTGTGTGTGTGTGTGTGCGTGTGTGTGTGTGTGTGTGTGTGTGTATAAAGCACATACTAGAATGTGTCGTTTCGCTTTGAGACGTTAGGACTTTGGGCATTGATTCACGAGAGATTTGTTTGCTGCTTCTTACAAACCAAAAGACCGTTTAGAGGTTCATTTATTGTCTGAACGGTTTATATAACATTTTTGTTATAGTTTGCTTTGTAGCCTTTCGCATAAAAAAAATTAATAATATATAATACACCTTGAGGAGTAAAAATAGCAGGAAAAAACAAACTGAACACAAAATTTTCCAGAAGCTTAAAATGAAAATTAAATACAATTAAAAATAATGAAAAAGAAAAAGGAAAATAGGAATGATATAAATGTTTTTGAAGTTAGGATATTTACTGATGGATTAACAGCTTCTGTCGTCATCAATCAGGATAAATTTTGTTCTGAAGAAATAAATGCCATAATTAAGTCATGTAGTAATGTAAAGAGCGAATTTTCCACTGTATTTATCAAAGTGACACACACGAATCGATCCGTAAATCTACTTCAGTCTGACGTAAAAGAAATCATTTCCGATTTTCTTATGACCTATTTTTAAATGTGTCAGCAGCGAAAAGAAAAAAATTAAAAAAAACAAAAATCAAAGGCAAGACAAACTTCAGTCAGAATGTTCCTGAATGTTATATGAGATGTTGAGAGCAAGTGTTACTGAAAGCTCTGAAGGAAGGAAGCTCTAATTCCTGATTGTAAATGTTCGATAGACTTTGATTTAGATAATAATAATAATAATAATAACAATAATAATAATAATAATAATAATAATAATAATAATAATAATAATCGTTTTAAAATTTGGTAAAAGGCCAGAAGTTTCAAGGGAGGAGACAAGTTGATTACTCAAATGGTACTTATTCTTTTGATCCTGGAAAGATGAAAGGTAAAGTTAACATCGGCCGAATTTGAACTTAGAACATAAATGCAGCAGGACGAAATGCAACTAAGAATTTTCTCCGGCGTGGTAACGCTACTGCTAACTCCTTAACAACAACTGCAACAACAACTATGATGTTGATGTTGAAGATGGAATCTCCCGCCGAAGAAGATGTATGTGAGTTCGGTTTTTGCTGAACGATCTGCACAAATGATTTATTTGTAGTGGTCAAATGTATGTGCTGAATCCCTCAACCAAATCATTTCCTGCACACGCCCACCACGCGCCAAATGTCGAAATGTTCGCAGAGCAAAGTGAAATGAAGTGTGTTACTGAAGAACATCACGCACACACCACTCCAGTAATCGAACTCACTATCTAGTGATCATGAGTGCAACATCCTAATCACTAGGTCACGCGCCTTCACATGAATAATAATTTTAAAGAGTCTCAAACACAAAATAAACAAATTATTGTTAAAATAAGATATGATATTGGAGTAGAAACATAAAACACTTTCAGAGGTTCTCACTCACAAGAGGGAATCCATTAGGTTAGTTCAAAGAACACCTACACAATCTCATCACACATTTTTCCTGAGATTTCCCAAATCACTCATAAGCATTTTGTTGATACCTCCTCCTTCGAAGGACCGACATCTCAACAATAGGTTTTAACATATTCATAAATCTCACACATATTTTTTATCAAAATTCATTCTCTAAGATTACTTCTTTTTATTGGATATGTTATCATGATTCAATTTATATAACACTTGGATTAGTAATTAGAACAATTGGATTATTGTTGTACAGTTATATTTTCTCGGGCACCAGGAAAAACTGAAACGTATCTATTCTTAAGAAATACGAGGTGGTATCAAAAATTCCTCGGACTAGTGATGTTTAATAATAAATAATTTGTTTAAATGAGTTTTAACATCGTCTCCTTCGAAATAGTTACTTTGCGGAGCATTACATCGGTTCAAGCGTTCCTACCACTTTAGGAATCCGGCCTGGAGTCGTTTTCTGTAAGTGACTCGAAGATCTTCTGCGATTCACTCTGATTTCGACAAAGGTGTTAAAGCAGCAACCTTTGAGCTGCACCTTTATCTTGGGAAAGAGGATTCTCCAACGGCTAAATCTGGCGAATAAGATGGGTGAAGAAGCAATACCATGTTGTTTCTCGCTAGAAACTCATGAGTTAGACGAAACCGGTGAAGAATCCAATTCTTCGTGCTCCACAAATCCGTTGTCTTTCGCCTAATTTCCTCCGACCAACGCAGGGGTACTCGCGATTGACGGTCTGAACTGCTGGACAATTCTAGGTGCACAATACTGCATTTTCGGAGATAACGTTCGTAGCAGTCTTCCAGATTGCCCATAGTCTTCCAGGGACGTTCTTCTGCTTTTGGAGCGCTCGCGCCGCTCAAATCATTGCGTACGATCCATTGTCCCATCAATGTAATCTTGCCGAAGCATGTCCTGTAGCACACTTCCCAAGTTTAACGCAAAATTTCATGTTGGCTCATTGCTCCTGTCCATAGCAAAATCGCAGACTACAGCATACACGTGATCACAAAAACAAATATTTCACAACTTGCGAAGTAAACACAACTATGTAAGTCGGCACACTGTCCTCTCTCATAAAGATCACTGCTAGCTCTCACTGCGCACGCAACCGCGTGCTGTCATATATTGGTGATCCACAAAACTAGTCTGGGAACTAGTCATACAACCTCGTGTGATTTGTACCTTTAAGATGTGTATGCTAAAAATACCATATGTATGCTTAAATACATGCACACGCATATTCTAAATACCCTGACTAAAGACTGCGTAGGATTAAACTATATAGATATACCAAAGAATGAAATATAAAATTAAAATAATTAGATAATAAAATAGTACAGTCAAATGTGTACCTACTGTACAATTGGGTGAAAATTAGGTTTACAATTCATATAATATAAAGTAAATGGTTATACCTAGAACAATTTAGAATTAATAAACAGTAATGAGACAAACTAGTTTAAACGGAGAAGTAACTGTATATAAAGGACAGTTTCAATCAAAAGAGAATCGTCAGAACTTAGGATCTACAGCAACAGCGACAGTGCTACACCAGCAGCTCTATCTAACATATATTTGTTTTAGCAATAATATTAAGAACACATACTTTCAGTCTCCTGATGTTACGTTCGAAATCCCAGACACTTTGGATGATCGTTTTACTTGCTTTGAAGATAGCTGTATTGTTTATTATTAGACATTAACTGTTTATCAAAATATCACTTAACCATAAATTCCAACAAATGAATTGACCACTCTCCTCCAAGATACTCATACATTACTTCAGTTGCTTTGGTGTTTGATCGGTCGCCAAGTTTAATAACTACATTTCACTTTGAAAATTTTTGTTCCATTCTGTAAATTACCAATTATACATTCCCCCATAGATTCATTGTATTTTGTTAAAAACATTCGGTAGAATACTTTGAAAATGAGTATTTGCGTATAATAAGAATTTATGTTATGTTATCGAATATGCAATCAAATAGACTTGGTATCTGGTAATAAACCACGTTATTGTAATGTGTGGAGTGAGATTTGGACTTAAACATACGTTTGTGCTTTCGTATAGCTTATATTTGTGTATGTATGTCTTTGTATACATGGACGTATATACATGCATAATACATACACACACACATACATACATAAATACATACATACATACATACGTACATACATACATACATATATGCATGTGTGAGGTTCTAAAACCTCCCCTGAAAGGTGAAAATCAGTGAAGTAGAAAGAGTACTGTACTGTATTTAAAAAAATTATTTTTTATAAATCGTATATATTAATTTTGTTATAGATATGCAAAACAACACAGAAGAATCGACGTAGGCTTAAATAATAAACCGTGATAGGTGAACCGCGATATGGCAAGAGATTACTGTATATA
>NC_068986.1:79347794-79351348 GCF_001194135.2 Octopus bimaculoides | reverse complement strand
CGGAAAATATAAGTTTACGAAAAACTACTTACGAATTGGAGACGCTGCGTTCAGTCATGTAAAAACAAATAGTAAATGAGTATATGCATATATACGTACAGGTATGTGCGTACCGACATCCACCTGTATCTATAGGTGCATATCTGGGTACAGGACATTACAAACAAAACGTAGACGAGAAAACACACAAGCCACATAGAGAACATTCTACTTCATCAGCTACCCCCGTTTTAACACCGGCGTTTCGAAGAGCTGGGCAGGACGCATCGTTAAAACGGCTCTTCCTATGGACCGCAAATTAAATGTGTATACACAAATTAAATCTTGCCATGGAGGAATGTAGTGGCGGACATAAGAGAGACAGAAGATGGAAGATACGAATATTTTTGTTGATCACTACAGTTCTTTCGACCCATCAAACATTAATTCCCCTGCGGGTGCGATATTGAGTATCTGTTTTAGTTGTATCTGTCGGTGTAGATGTGTCTCCTCAGGTGATTTCAAGATGTATAAACTCTGTTTCACAAGATTTCTTCATGGTCTTCATATATATAAGATTATTACATATAACGGTTAGTAGACATGAATATGCGGGCGTTTATACATCCGTATTTACCA
Source organism: Octopus bimaculoides (assembly GCF_001194135.2). Classification (NCBI taxonomy): domain Eukaryota; kingdom Metazoa; phylum Mollusca; class Cephalopoda; order Octopoda; family Octopodidae; genus Octopus; species Octopus bimaculoides. The sequence goes on along the minus strand of NC_068986.1, from coordinate 79,350,730 downwards.
TACGATTTTTAAACTATTAATAATACAGATAGATAGATAGAAAGATTGATTGATAGATAGATAGATAGATAGATAGATAGATAGATAGATAGATAGATAGATGGATAGATAGATAGATAGATAGATAGATAGATAGATAGATAGATAGATAGATAGATATAGATAGAAAATGGCACTCCCTAGTTTACGACAACATTTTCAGTTGATCCGATTAACGGAGCAGTCTCTTCATGAAATTTATGTGCAAGTGGCTGAACACTCAACATACAAGCGTACACTTAACATACTCCCCAAGGAGTTAACTGCGTCACAAGTACATCTCATTTAGGTCAGCCGAGTGAACTGGAGCAACATGAAATAATGTCTTGCTCAAGGATACAACGCGCCACCAGTAAGCGAACTTACGATCGTAAGCAGCATACCTTAACAACTTAGTCGCACGCTTTCATACACACACACACACATACAGAAACATACACACTTACACACAAAAACACACACGTACTCACACCCATATATATATACACACACAGATACATAAATCCCAAATGAGTCAAGCTTCCGCCAGTGAAGTTGATCTGCCTCATTTTCTACAATCCTTATCCAACGTACCTGCAATGCTTTCCCCCAGTCGTTTTGCGTTTTCTTTCTAATATCTACGTCATTGTTGTCTTTGCATGTCGAGTGGCTTGCAGAAGCAAGAGACTTTCCGCTTGGCTCAATCAACGCAGAGCCACCGTATTTTGTAGTATATGAGTTTTATATCGCAGAATAATTTTTCATCTGTGATTTTATATCTCCAGGTATCTGTGACGATATTTTGTAATCACCTTCAGTGGAATATATCCTGACTCCTGGCAAACTTTGCAAGCACACACACCCACACACGCATACACACACGCACCCAAACGCACGCACACACACACACACACACATACACACACACACACACACATACACACATTCATACTAAATGAGGTTGTGTTTAACTGATATGCATCCTTAACGCATATATGTAGTTAGAGAGATAGATGAATGCATATATATTCAGAGAAGTAGATATTTAGATAAATTGATACATACGGATTGTTTGTTTATCCGTAAGCTATATTATAAAAATCATTTTTCTTGAAAAATTGCGAAGGATGGGGGTGGTAGATTAAAGACAAGTATAAAGATATAAATGGAAAATACAAAGTAGAATTTTGGAATAAAGAAATGAAAATTCAAAAGATATGAAAAAGATATACCACAACAGTAAAAAGTAGAGTCCCGGAGGCTTTGATGACAGAATAACTAAAATATACAACTATATTTGAAATGTAAAAAGAGTAAAACGAATACAAATTTAATAGTTTGAAATGTTTGCTTAAATATTGATTATCATATTTAACAAACACACACCTATAGTTTGACTCTCGGCAATGTTTACATCGATAGTTATATAATTCTGCTCGCAGCATGAAATGACAGTAGCTTTTGGACTTTTTTTTCGGTGAGGGTACACAAGAACGTACGAATTTTGACAGATTTTGTGACTGCGAAGTGTCTTTTATGTCAGAAAGAGCCATCATTTGGCTATTTCAGTTATTTTCACACATGTAGACACAAAACTAAAATCATCAATGAACATCTGTAAAACAGAAGCATTATACAACACACACACTTGCGTATCCAATAAACCGACGGGGAAAACGTGTTAGAGTCAGACAATTTAGATAATATGGGTGAATAGGAGATTCGGTTCACGAAAATATTTCTCAAGTAGGATTAAACACAAGACAAAATATATTACAAATTACTGGTTATAACAGATAATAACTGATAAAAATGAGACAACAAACCTAGCCAGTTGAGTTTCAAACCTTTTCTCAGGAAGTCATTCACGTAGCAATACTGACATTCAGTCGAGTACATGCACAGGCAGAAACGTACACACACGTACACACATGTGCACAAATATGCAAACACATACGCACTCTCCTTCGCTCTCTCACAAATACACGCACACAAATAATGTAAAAGAATTTATATAATAAGAAAAGGCTCATCAATGTGGAATAAGATATGGGCTAAAACTTTGTAATTCAGAATACTCACGAACATTTCAAAGGAACAACACCTGAAATGTTTGCTAAAATTATTGTAATGGCTCAGGTCAACGAAATTAGAATCAGATTCAGTTAATAAATGTGTGTTTAATGCTGAGTTTAAGAAAAGAACTATGTTCACGTAAATAGAATGCAAAGGTTTGTATAACATTGAAGTTGATGATATAAACTTCTAGAATTTAACAGAAATACATGAAAGTCAGGAAATGTTAAAAAAATCCAAACCTTCTATTTAGATAATTTTCAGTTTCTTTTTTTCTTTTAGAACAGAATAGTCTTTCGCCTTTACATAAACCCCTTCTGCAGACCACAATTTTAAGAGTTTACCTGTAGAAAATTTCATCAATTATTATATGTGTTGTCTCCTTTCAATTGCCAAATGTAGCTTGAGAGAGCCGTGTTGTTATTTGTAATTATGCTTGTTGGTGTAGTTGTGTGGTAAGTAGCTTGCTTACCAACATGGTTCCGGGTTCAGTCCCACTGTGTGGCACCTTGGGCAAGTACTTTCTACTATAGCCTCGGACCGACCAAAGCCTTGTGAGTGGATTTGGAAGAAGAAAATTGAAGGAAGCCTGTCGTGTATATATATATACAGTTCTATATTTAAAACCCGAAAATTCCGTGTTCGATTCCAGGCAGTAGCCTGAATAATAATAATAATAATAATAATAATAATAATAATAATAATAATAATAATAATATAACTCGAATGTGGAATCTAAAAACAGAAACAATTCCTATCATAGTAGGTGCCTTAGGTATAATAAAAAAATATTCAGACAAATACATAACAAAAACACCAGGACTTACAAATATATATAACAT
>NC_068986.1:79342511-79347650 GCF_001194135.2 Octopus bimaculoides | reverse complement strand
AATAATAATAATAATAATAATAATAATAATAATAATAATAATAATAATAATAATAATAATAATAATAATAATAATAATAATAATAAGCAGAAGAAGAAGAAGAAGAAGAAGAAGAAGAAGAAGAAGAAGATCGAAAAATACCTAAAGAATGAGAACCCAGGTTCGAAATTTCCCCAAGAAACCTGATGAAGGCTGGAGGGTATATGAGCCGAAACGTTGTGTTAACAACAAACAAGATGAGGACAAATATCCGTCAAGTGTAAATAATGTATGTGATTTCTGCCCATCAACTATCGCTTAGACATTCCATGATAAACTTAACAGAAAGATGATACTACTACATCTGTAGCTCTACTAATGTATTGTTTGCTTATACGCTATGTTTCGCAGGTAGGTATTACATCTGGAAGTAACTTGTACGTATATTCTGTCGAAGCCTATCGTGTAACTTTTGTGTATAAAAAATACTCATGCAGCAAAGGTAATTCAGTTTTAGCGATATTAATTTTAAATTTGAAGGAAACATGGTACGAAAGGTAATGTGGCGGGTATCTATGCATACTAAGGAAGTTTAGGTATTATAGATGTAGTTGGAAATTAAATGCAAGATTCTAACGGAAAGCAGAACGTATATAATTGATACGAAATTATACAATTTATACTTAAGCAAAAAGAACTTCATGTTGCACACAAAACAAAAGTAAAAACAAAAAAAAGAAAGAGAGAGAGAGAGAGAGAATTTATTTATTATCAAAAGACAAAGCTTGAAGTTGTCACCAAGTGTTGCTACTTCCACCAATTCCTGCTTAAATTATATAAATTTTCACCATTCTGCAACTGTTTCAAGAGACAAACATTAAAACAAATAAAACACTTACTCTATTTCTATGATAAAAGATTTGCAATTTAGAGCACCAAGTGATTAAACTCCGAAAACCTGTTCTAGTATCTGTTAATTAACACTACTCCGAGTATTTCTTTAATTGATAACTTAACCTAACAAGACACCGTGTCATTTCTTGTCCTAAGTTAATCCGTTGATTGCTTTGGAACTGTTGTTTATAATTGCTTGACGTTTTACTGAATATGTTACTAGAATGCTGATATAGGAACGCATTGATATAACAAGCCACAATTAAATTTTGACTAACAATATCGTATTCCTAAGTCGTTCCTAGTCTTAACATTTCGTGTCCTATATCTGCTAAGTAACTACCATTTTACATGCATAAGCATTCACTTGAACCCCAGTGTTGATACAAGGGTAGCAAGCCCCGCTTAATAGAGAATCATTACATTGTTGGCATTCATTACATCCACTCGCACGACAGGATATATTCAACATGAGTTTATGTGTGAATTTATCCAACACTGACTGTTTTGTTGCATAAATATGTATTGACAATAAAAATCTGAACTAACAATGTTTAAACCAGGCAGGGACTATACAATTATATTATAGTTAGCTATTACACTTAAGGTACATGTTATCAGCTTATTCAAGAAATTACTCTAGTTTCCCGACACCCTTAGACCCAATTCTGCGAAGTATGCTTCTTTCAACATTACTTTGGCTATAAATTAGACAACTCCACTTAGCTCATCGATGATGTTAGAGTGTATCCCAAATCTTAGGTTCCGGAAAGAAAAGCTGCAGCATGTTTGGAGCTAGAAAATTAAAATTTTTTTCTTTAATGTTTTACATGCTTATGTTGCCTTCCTCATCGGACATCTGTCATTTGCTACTTTGAGATGGTGTATTTCCATTCCCTTCAAATATATCTCTTTATTCTGTTATGCTTGCAATTTTAAGAACTCTGCCAAATTCTTGTTCTTCTAAACAACAGTACAATTGCATTGCTTTTATTTTTGTTGATGTTGCTTTTCTTTGGATCCAGAGGAAGCTTGATTGAACAGAGAAATAATTAAAGACATTCCAGCCACGACTATCTTTTCGTTTTTATTGTGGGGGAATTAACAGGACAAGTAATTACGAAAAGTTATTTAGTATTAGGATGTAATTTAAGGTATATTTAACTGTTATTTCTGACCGTAAATATACAAAAATACAGAGTAGCAAATGTTAGAACCCTTTTACTCAAATATCACCAAAAGTAATAGCAACGCCACTACCATTGTTACCCCTGCCAATACCATAACCACTAACAAGGACTATTCTGAGAACAAATATTGTTTAGTGAATACAATAAGTGTCCGATTAATGAGTTTAAACGTTTTACTTTCAGATAACTAAGATACATTTTTGTTACTAATTCTTTCAGAGGATTCGAATCAGTGATTTTCAAAGCTTTATTCGGAAAGCTTTAGATGTATAAAATAATGAATGATTTATCAGTAAAAAGTTAGCTTTGACTGTGTGTGCATACACTATGCGGCATAGTGTTTACAAAATGTTTTGTTAAATGTCTGAAATGTTTTGTTATGTTATAAGCGAAACGTTGTTTCGTGTTTCTTTTTCTAAGTGTGTTTGCTTTGTATCAATGAACATGAAGTGTTTTTAAGTTTGCTGTTTGTTAAAGGTGTCCTTTTTTTTTTACCTAAATTATTAAGTATCATTTCTGTAATATTATGGACTCTTAATTTTCACGCGTCATTTAACAAGCAGCAGATAATTCATAACCAAATAGCAAATACTGTAATTGTGTGTAGATTCAGGAAACGTCTAACTAAAATCAATTCTTTGTAATTTATGATCAATGAAAATAAAGAACCTCAGATAGCTCTCTCTCTTTCTGTCGTTCTCTCTGTCTGTATCTCTTTCTCTTTGATTAAGTGATTATGTGCTATTTGCTTGCGCTTCAACAAAGCAAAGTGCACTGAATGCAAACATTTTGTGTGAGAGAATAAAGCTGTAATCCCCCAGTGGAATTAGAACGCATCTTTTCTCTTGATGCATCGGTGTATTTATCGTGACAATACTCGTGACAATACGTGTCCTCGACGAATTTCATTGGTCACATTAACATCCTTGTATTCACATGCCTCAATGCTTTTATATCTAATTCTAATTTTGCTTGCCTGACTGTTTTGTTCTTAGCTTATTTTGATCATGGAGTTAACTTATTGTTATGTATAAACGCTTTTCAGTTTGCTCCTTTATATCTAAACCTTTCCTTGAATGTCCGTATTTAAGATCTTCTCGAAAGTTGGTTTCTATGATAGGGCTATTATATTACTTGCACCATTACAGTTTCAAAGAATGCTTCTGATGTAATCTTATAGTTGTCTTCAGTTAAGTACTTATCATAAAATACAGTCCAATAAAAAGTGAGTTGTTAAATCACCGCTATATGTCAAATCCTTAATTTTCATCCAAATGATATATCATATCAATAAAATATAGCATAACCAAGAAAGGGAAAATATAAAATCACCGAACTGCTGAACTTATAGTAATAAACCTATGTAGTTAATCCAACTATAAATTATAAATAAATGAATGGTGTAATTGCTTCCATGAAAGGTAATAAATGAAGTATAACACGAACAATTTATTATTTTAATCTTAAAAAAAAAACATACAAAGGGGTGTGGGATAATATAAAGATTATGTCTCATGCAGGATAAAGTAATTCATACAAATCAACTTCGAAATATATTTCAAACATAGTTATTTTAAATGTCCTTTCAAAGAACGACTCAGTAAATTGTCATTAGTAATTTCAGGCTTGTACATGATTGACAAGTGAGTTAATCGGAGACAGTGTATTTAAATTAAAGCATTTACACAGTAGAAGAGTCATTTCAGTCATTTCAAAAGACACAAAAACTGTCAAATTGACTTTTTGTTTACTCCTTAATAATGCAGTGTATTATAAAGTAGAAAAAAGTTTCACTACACTTCTGCAACTAAGTCCCTAACACAAAATCCTATGAATTAGTTATACCTTCAGTTGCAGTGGATTTGTGTCAGTGACTAGGATGGAAACGTGCGACGAAATTTTTATTATTTTAAAGCAGACACTATTATAAATATTTAAATGAAACGTGAATGTAAGAGTATTTATGTGTTCGAAAATAGTTAAAATAATTATTCAACAACAGAGCTGCTGCAGTGAAATATTCTGCAAGCAGAACGTATGGCAAAAGAAAAAAAAATCAAATTAAACCGGAAAATTATATCTAACGAATAAAAAAGTATTGTATGAATATCAAGTGACACGTTGTTATTTATAGTGCTGTTATAAAGTTAGTTTTCCGACTATATAGAAAAATGCAACCAATTCAAAATGCACTATTTCAGTGTAAGGTGATTGACATAATTTTCACAAGTAGTATTTCCTTGATGTTCGTTATTAATTATTGGTTGTTTTCTTTGATCAGAATACAGATAGTTTTGCTTTTGCTGATTTAGACAACTGTCCCGTTACTCAGGCTCTATAATGAATGCTTTGTATTCCGATGCAGCCAGACAGTCAGTATGTCTAACAGTAGTCAGGAAGTATCACAAGCATTCCTCCTTAAATAAATCTATTAATAAAGACGTGCATCTACTCAGATATTTTAGAGAAAGTCATGTCAACACGAAGCTGTGTAACAACAACATAATGAATTGGTTCTTTCAAGAATAGCCAGTTGAGATATGCATCCATTATTAAAAAAAGCTGAACTGCACCATGGTGAAAATAAATACATTGAAGAATCGGTAGAATGCCGGATAAAATGCTTTGTAGTATTTGTTCCGGATTTTGACTTTCTAAGATCGAATTCCACCGAGATTAAAGAAGCCTATAAAATAATGTATCAGTGGAAGCCCGATGCTGATTTTGTAGACAAATTACCCCATCCTAATGCGTGACTTTCACGCATGTGTTGAGCATTATCTTTATACAAATACCGTTGAGATTAAGTGTTTATGGAAGAAAATTATTATTATTATTATTATTATTATTATTATTATTATTATTATTATTATTATTATTATTATTATTATTATTTTATGTTTGACTTTTGTTTTGCATTTGTACAAGTTGGATCCAAGTCTCACCCAGAGACCTCAAGAGACAACAAGTTAGAAGTTCATGTAGGTGTTATGCCTAGGGTACCATATATTTGGATTTGTACAGTTTTGTTCAAGTGAATGTTTGAGAAACCATAAGAAAATTATGTGTTTGCTTT
>NC_068986.1:79335410-79341905 GCF_001194135.2 Octopus bimaculoides | reverse complement strand
TAATATGTTGGCCTGGTAGTTCATTGTAGGTAGGCATTGATCTTGGGCTGCTATGATAAACCCCTCTGTTTCTGATTTCAAGCCAGAGGCCATTAACCATTGGTGGGTAAGGGCTTTGTCAATATCTGCATTATTCGCTCTCTTTGGGTATTTGCCATTGAGAGGTTTTCCATGCCATTTTTCAGTCATAATATCTAAGGCAGCAATTTTTGCACGGGTTTTCAAGCGCTTAGCTTTTTCTGCAGGTGTTTCTAGTTCGTCTAATTCTTGAATTTTATTATTATTATTATTATTATTATTATTATTATTATTATTATTATTATTAAGGCAGCGAGCCGGACGAAATGCTTACCGGTATTTCACCCATCGCTACGTTCTGAGTTCAAATTCCACCTAGATCGACTGTGGCATCGATCCTTTCGGGGTCGATAAATTAAGTACCAGTAAATAACTGGGGTCGATGTAATTGACTAGTCCCCTTCCCATCTAATTTGAGGCCTTGTGCCTCCAGGAGAAAGGATTATTATTATTATTATTATTATTATTATTATTATTATTATTATTATTATTATTATTATTATTATTATTCAGTAGTTTTATTTTTATAGCGTGCTTTTACTTCACTACCGAGCGCAGCTCTGTGTGCCTTGTGTATGTGCTGTGGTTTTCTGTGATGCTCTTGTGGAATGTGTTTTGCGTAGGATGTGTGCAGTGCCCAGTAGTGCAATTTTCTGTATGTTATATATATTTGTTAGTCCTGATGATTTTTTTATGTATTTGTCTGAATATATTTTTATCATACCTAAGATAATATGATAAGAATTGATAAGAATTGTTTCTGATTTTTAGATTCCACATTCGAGTTACCTCTATTTCCAGGTCTTTGTATTATTATTATTGTTATTATTATATGAAAACTCACAGCTTATTTTGCTGGGTATTATGGAAAGTGCGCGACATGGTAATCTCATGTAAAAATAAACAGTGCATGACCTTGCAGGTGGGGCCTAGTTAGAATTATCTTCAGGTCGAGTAGCCCATTCCGCTGAAAAGGTCGCTCAATAAGGGTTGTTTATTGATGTTGAACGAAATGTCCATGTTTCCAGAGATGAATTATTCAATCCCCAGGGAATTTCTTTTTAACACATGGCTATGATCCCCCACTACTTCGGCTCGTAATCAGGGATGCACATATTGCCAGCCACCAAGCGACATGTTCAACTGGTTAAGGTAAAAAAACTGACAAGCAAATCTATGATATCGAGCAGAATATTATACCAAGAGAAAACAAAATACGTGATAGCACTTCCAATCAGTAAAGTCCAGAAGCCATGCGAGCCAGTGCTCGGTACATTATTATTATTATTATGATTATTATTATTATTTCTTTATTGCCCACAGGGGTGCTAAACTTATTATTATTATTATTATTATTATTATTGTTGTTGTTGTTGTTGTTGTTATTATTATTATTATTATTATTATTATTATTATTATTATTATTATTATTATCTAAGACAGCACACAATATCAAAAATCGTAATGTTGATGATTGAAGATATTGTGTCTATTGGGGGTTTGTAATGCTTATCAAATCAAAACAAGGACCTCAGACTAACGTTACTTTACGCAATATGCGTGCAGTTCCAAGTATCCCGATTTTTGTAATACACTTAGATTGTAAGGGATTTCTAAAGTTTTCAGGTTAGATGGTATTGCACCCAATACTCCGATGACAACAGGGACAAAATCTTTGTTTGACTTTCGTAGCTGCCACATCTTGGCGATCTCAATTCTCAGGTTTCCATATTCATAAATCTTTTCTCCTTCTTTTATAATAATAAGTTGATCTCCTGGCACCGCCACGTCGATTTTTAGACACTCTTGTTTGTTCCTCCAAAAGATTCCTATATTCGGCCTTCAATGCTCTAACACTTTGTCTGTCTGGACGCCAAAGTCCCAGGAGATTTTTGCCTTCCCCCTTTCGTCCATTACCTTTTCGGTGTATGTTGGTACCAAGCACCCGTTACCTCGTATCCATACTTCAGGCATAGTAACCAGTGAAGGTTTTGGGTTACTGTGTCGTGTCTGCGCTTGTACGCATTCTGCACGAGATTTTCACAAGTCGTTATTATTATTATTATTATTATTATTATTATTATTATTATTGTTGTTGTTGTTGTTGTTGTCTTCGTTTTTGTCATCATCATCATCATCATCATCATCATCATCGTCGTCGTCGTCGCCACCATCAAGCTTGTTCATGGTAATCTAAGTAGCCGGAAAGTTACATTGAGGTCTGGTGACAAGTGCACCAATTACCACCGTAATGACTGATGTTTTATTACTCTACATTCTCTTCAGCTCTCTGACTAAATTCAGACATTTCTAATTTTTGATGATTTATTTGGCATCGACTCTGCTATCATAGGTAATTGCCACAGCTATGATTTACATTGTTTCTGTTTCTTTTTTTTATCTTCTATAATCATATCTGATCTTTCTTTGTCAGTATCGTCAGTTTTATGGGGAAGTCTCATAAGATCTTATGTTTTCATTTTTTTTATAGCACAGCCCCAGATACATACCCATACAACTTTCCTGTTGCTTAGAAGCTACACACTCGGTGCACACCCAGTGCACACTTTTACCTACTCAGTCATATCTACCTTTACAACCTTTTGTGCTTGTATACTGCACTGACTCAACAGGTGAGTGATTATTGCATACCCCGTATCATTATTGTTTTTACTACTACAACTACTACTACTACTACTACTACTACTACTACTACTACTACTACTACTACTACTCCTGCTGCTGCCGCTACTACTACTGTTATTATAAGCAACCATTGTGCAGGGATGTTGTTTTCAGGTTCAGTAACAGAATATAGGATGGCACTTTTTCGCAGATCGAAAATGTCCTCTCAATTCCAATATACTTCATCCGCTTATGTATTAGTTTGAGTACTGTGCTAAGTGCACCAAATATCACACGAGCAAATGTCACCTTTTCCACAATATAATAATCATCCTGGTTAGCTCCTGATATTCCTTAAATTCTTACCGTCCACTCCTATGTGGTATTGCAAATTATATGATCTTACTGTTTTCATTTCGTCCACATTCTTATCTGACCTCTTTACTTACTCAACAGTATGTCACACTTTATGGGAAATGCCATAAAATTTTCTAATTATCGTTTGCTATCAAATCATCTTGCTCGTATTCACACCCCTTTTCTGTCACTTTGATTCCACACACTCATCTAACATCCCAATGCATGCTTTTACCACGCATATATGTCAACAGCGAGAAATTTTCACCTTGACAAAAAATATGCAGTGAGTATCTTTTTTACTGGTTCAAATATGCCACAAACATATTTGAGCTGATAACAAAGTTATATTTATGTACATCCCTGTTTAGCGCTTTTATTCCATATCGATACATACGTACGTACATACATATAAATATACATACATAGGAGGTTCTGTAGGAGACTATTGTAGTTCGCTTGAAGCATTGTGTATTGTTTGTAAAAAATAATGTGTCTTGAATGGCACAATAATGCACTATAATAACAACAATGGACTATACTAACTGTCATAATTTAATCATTCATAGTCTGATATAATATTTCGGAATATAAAAATTCCTTCTTCAGATATCCCTAAGAATTGATCGAGTCACTTCTATAATCGGCTTTTCAACGGTTTTTTTTCCCGGAAGCATCTCTGCAGTGGTCTCCCATACATACATACATGCATGCATGCATGCATACATACATACATACATACATACATACATACATACATACATGTTTGTATTATGTATATGGCAGTTGTCTACAAGTGCGCTCATAAAAGCTCCTATGCTAGTTGTTGCTGGCTACCGTATATTATTCCTAACATGCCGGGTCAACAGTATGGAATTGATTTGTGTAGCGTAGGATATATATGTCAATAATGAGCACGGATGGAGATTTTATACTTTTATTAAACCGTTGCTACATATGTTACGGCATTGCATGTATCTTTATGATACCATCTCACCATATCCTTAGGATACTATTAAATATTATTTATAATATCCATGGATCCTATGGCAACCAATACACATATATATGCATCATTTTTCTTACACTTTTCTATATGCAATTCAACTGTGCTCAGTTACGTCAGATATTGGCAATGTTTTTTTTTTACTTTCAATGCCTTAAATATCTAGTTTTGCACTCATATTTTCCTTTTGTCTTAGTTAATAATTCCTGTTGTTTCTCCATCTAGTACACATCTCTGCCTTACCTCAGCCTTTTTCCCTCATATTTCGTTGCTTTTATTTTTACAAGAAACAAGTTTTCGTTGCGTTCAATTTTTGTAGCTATCCACATTGGCCAACCTATATTTTTGCTAGTTATTTTAGTAATCTTATAATCTTATAATTAATATTTTAAGATAATTTTTTTCTTGTTCCTATCTGTCTGTATTCGTGGTGAATATAAAATTTCTATGCCTGTTTTTGTATGTCATTAGTTTTTTTTGCTTTCTTATCTAGCCTTCCTAATTCAGTTAACTTCCTAATGAGAATATTATAATCGTAACTTACTAATCGAATGGCTCGAGTATTGATATCTATTACCTTAGTTTTGACATTTTTCTCTGTTTTTAAATAGTAACCTAATAAGTTTCTAATATTTGTATTCTGTCATTTGTTTGTGTTGAACATAGTCTGTTTCATTAATTTTTTAAAGCTTTTCTCAATCTGTGCTTAGTCTAATTTCTCTTTTTCTTTTTGTTTGTCATGATAATTGTGCCTTCTTTTTTAAAAAAAAGAATACTTTTCTCTTCAGAATTGGTTTAGCTCATACAGTAGTACCTCGAATTTCGAACAACTCTAATCGCGAATAAATCGAGCTTTATATATATATATAGATAGAGATATATATAAAGCACGCGATCGGAGGCGTTTGTAAACCGAAATACTACTGTATTAAATGAATATGAGAAAGACAGGAGATAAAGTACGATTTATTCGTGATCAGAGCTGTTCGAAAATCGAGGTTCTGCCATATTTCTAAACTTTGGTTCTTGTAAATTTATCTACGTAATTGCCTTTGCATTTTTCATTACCCTCAGTATACTACTAGAGATCATGCATAGACAAACGATGTTTAGTTGTTCTCTTAGAGCATTTGTATCTAAATATTGTATGGCTTAGTAAGTTGGTTAAAGGATTGCCCTAGAGCAGGAAAGGATTGGGTTACGGGAGTCTCTTTTAAATATTCTTCTTCTTACAGTGACAGAAATTGCTTTTTAAATTCCTTCTTCTGTCTTGGTCTTTCGAATTGCATGCGTTTAACGTCCGAAACTATTATTGATGTTACTTTACACATAACTAAATTTATTAGAATATATGTGCAAAGAACACGATGAAGAGCTTCTGGTTATCGACCAACATCAATTTCAAATCTTTCTCTCTCCTTTTACAATCTAAAGATATAATTTTGTCCAGCAGCAATTCGGTTCACAACCATATGACCCTTTGGGGCCTACTGTTATTCTTGACGTGAGTTGGGTTGTTATTTTCAGACGAGAATTTGTCCCTCACAATATCATTGAAATCAACATTTATAAATATAGTTTTTGTACTGTTTCCATGAATACTCCGGCTCCGATGTTTTATGGGATAATTCTATTTTTTTAAGTATCAAAATGACTTTCATCTCAGTGAGCTATTTAAGTGTTGCTCCTAGCTTCATTAATAAATAGTTCAATAAGTTTAATAGTCCAAACACTTTTTGTGTACTTGCAAAATGTTACAATCAGAAGTGCGATACTCTGTAACCTCTGGGTACATCCCAGTTATTTAAATGTCTTAAATTATTTGTTTTGGTTTTGCTGGTGTCTTATGGAGGGCTGCACTACATATTGCTGCCACAAAGGAACTACATATGTTCCTTTGTGGCAATCTGTTTCACGTCTGTATACCCACCCCAACTTTCTTTCGTTTTCCTTGTTGTTGCTGCACTGATTTCTCTACCTTGCTGAATGTGAAATCATTTTGTGATGAAGTCGAAATATTAGTTTACTTCAAAGACTCGTTGTCACTGTTCATACATATGAGTTGTTAATATTTCAGCGAACATAACACTATATCCAAAATAAATACAAGATACTTGTCTTCATAATTTTCTATCAGCGCTGAAATTTGGGTAATAAAAAGCAACAATATAGACGACGACGACGACGACGACGACGACGACGACGACGACGACGACGATGTCGACGACGACGACAACAACAACAACAGCTGCAGCAACGGCAACAACAAAATATTAATAGCATAACTAGGAATGTCATAATTTTTTCCGTTGCATGTCGTAAAAATGGGTAGCATTCCCCAGGGCAAAATAAATGAATAACTGAATATCCAAAAAGAAATAAACTTAGAATCCTTGAAATGTATCGAGCGATATTGTACAGGAGCAGCG
>NC_068986.1:79327404-79333657 GCF_001194135.2 Octopus bimaculoides | reverse complement strand
TATATATATATATATATATATGTATATGTATATGTATTTATGTATGTATATATATGTATATACACCTATCTCTCCACTCACGCAAACAAACACAGATCGGCTTTTATAGTACAAACACTTAGTACAAGACAGGGCATATGCGAGATAACTATATGATAATATATTTTTAATGCATCAGAAGTTTGTGTGCTATTAGCTCTTGATACATTACTTCATATCATTTATAGATATCTCGTTAAGTTCTTTGAAGAACGCTTATTTCTAAATGACTAAATTCGCCTTGCTGTCAAACTAGAGACAGCGTTATTGTAATATAGTATCTCAGACGCATCTTTGACCTTATACAAACCCATACAAGAGTATATTTATGTCTCACCAGCCGAAAAGGTTCTAGTTTCAGAAGTAAACGCTCATTTCATGAATCACTGGGGCACGATAAGATAATTTTAAAAAAAACAATTTATACATCTATGCAATGAATGAACATCTATTTATGAATTTCGTTTTATTCAGTTTACTTCGTTGCAGCACGCTCAGAACTAATTGTGAAATTGATGATGGATTATAGTGATTGAATGAAACCACTTTTGTGGGAGTTGTGCGTTGGTTAGCGGTGAGTAAGAGAGTGAGATAAATATTTATTGAAGCCTTGCCAAATATTTGGATCCACTTCTCAATTGAGGTCAAACTGTTTTATATTTCGTGACTGAAAACAAAAGCAATTCAGCTTCAGCGAGATTTATATTTGTTAAATTCAATATTATTTCTTGGCAGCTGACTGATGATGATAATTTTTAGTTGTTATTATTAAAAAATAAACAAAATAATATCATTCGGGATATTTACAATAATAGATCGTTCTGCTTTTTCGAGGTGAGTTTATCGGTCAAAGAGCATGTGAACTTTTGTGAAAATATGCTGTAAAAGACGTGATATTTCGACGCCATGTAATTCCAGAACAGAATAAGAACGATGTTCTTGAATGAATGTAAATATTATCGTTTACAAATTGTATAATTAGTATCAATAAAAGTTGCATCAGGCGCTCCGCGTAAGTCTTTCTTGACTCCGAAAACAAACATGTAAATTATCTTAATGTACTTCATCAGCTCATCTATTCAAGGAACGAGAGTAGCGAATAATTCATTCATATTTCACTAGCTTAAAGGTTTTCATTCTTTCAAAATTATTCTGGTTATAATTGAAGAGTTCGCTTTGGATTTTCATCGACTACGGCTTTAAAATGCTCAATATCGACGAAAACTGGACCTCCACATAAAGGGAAATCAGTGAGAGAAACATTTTCCGAACGAAAATAGTCAAACAACCATTGGCATGTCTGGGCAGTTAGAGTTCCTTCTCCAAGGATAGAACGAATATTTCTTTCTGTTGCTTAAGAGCTTCTTTTGAATTTATGCAGCGTGTAGTATTTGGCATGGATCTGATCAAAACTCATTTTAAAAGACAAAATAGATACGAATTTAACAACTATGGTATAAACTAATATGTAAAGAACGAAAACAAGACATTAGCATGTAGAATTGAACGGTTCTTTTACGGGAAGTATTGCAAAACTACCCTCAAAATGATCATGTTGGAAATGCGACAAAATTTACTGTCCCACAAAATATTTCTCTGTTATAAAATCTTCGTTAACATTTTGGCCATTTTTGTTCAAAATGATGTTTCTCTCACAGATTCCCCTTAATGTGAACGACCAATTACTCTCAGTATTGAGTTTTTGTAAGCCGTATTTGAGGAAAATCCAAAACACACTGGTCAAGAATTAACAAAATAATACAATTCAAATTGCATATATTGCCCATGTCACTTATTCATTGAAAGAGCGGTAGTCAACTGGCTTAAGAAGAGACGGCTTTAGTTAGTTATCAACAAGTTAATTTCCACTGGTACTAAACAACTGATAAAAGCCCTTGATTTGTAGACGGCCATGTTTTTAAAATGGGGTGTGTATAATTTTTCACGTCATATTTTACAATCTCTCACATGAGTTATTCGCTTCATATACAAATAAAAGCAAAGTTATCCTCGTTGTCAGATATAAAATGAAAATGCAAACATTGAAGCTGAATTTGCTGATAATCTAATAGAGAGAAAAATAAAACCTATAGCCGTTATTTGTAAGAATATATTTACTGAATAAATAAAAAACAAATTGAAGCCATTTTATTGCACATTGTTGGCAACTGAGAAACTCTTCAATAAAAAAATAACGTCTGATTACAATGTAGAGAAGACTAGTAAATAGTTACGTCTTACCAAGAAAGCTTCTTATATAACATTCAATCTATGTTATTCATTTTAAATATACATGATTAGCAGACAAAGAACATCTTCAAAATACTTATAGACATCGATTCTCAAAGTGTAACCTATGAAAGAAACAGCGTCGGGAATTACATAAAGCGGAAGAAATTTTGAAACAAATCTACCTAAAAGTTTACAATGTCTTACAATCAAATGACAACACGTGTTGATGAATTAATAAGGTGCGTGACAACCACCCATGAATCGGGAATCGTGTCTTGCTAATAATACTGGTTGTATACATGACAAAGACATTGAATGCACAAATGATACTGCCCACGCCACTGTGACTGAACACAATAATTTTTCTTTTTATATATGCTGTTTCATGACACCTATAAATACTATAAAATGTTTTAGACGTAATTAGTAATACTCTAATCTCTTCGATAAGAGAAGTGTCTCTGTTCCGCTGTGGAGGTTCATAAGCGTAAAAATTATCCCGTGATTGCCGAAATGACTATAATTATTTGTCATTGAGAAAATGTATTTTCCTTACTGCAGAAGTCAAGTATGCGGTGCATTTTTGCGAACAAACTTTAGTAGGTCATAAATACGAGAGGATCTAATGTAAATGGCATGGCATAGCATGCGCGAATTTCTACCTTCTTATTTCAATCTCAGACATATCGACAACTTAAGCATGAACAAATTCAATCTTGTACAGAAAAGAGTGCGCCATGCCAATAGCACTATTCATAAACTACAGTGACTAGGAAATTGCATCTGCATAGATTCTTAGCATCATGTATTCTCCACTTTTATCTAAAACACATTTATTGCAGCGGATGAGGTGCCGATGAGGGAGGCCGTCTGGCAGCCCAGCACCACCAGTAAGTCGCGGACATAGTGGGTGGCAAGACTGAGACCACCTGATCTTACTATGCCGTCGCTTCCGGATTCGTATCGATGTAGTCATTGGTCAGGAAATGTTGTGTTAAATAAGCTGTTAATTACAGGTACCAAATTAAAAGGGGCCATTTTTCATGGGATAACGTAGTTTTACATATTTGGAGTCTTTCGTTTAGTTGGTACTTTGGTTTTTTCTTCAGTTGATGGTCTCTATATTAAGTATGATGTTAATGAATTAACTATCATTAAAAGCATTGTAAATAAATACAGTAAAATAAACAGCGACTGAAGTATAAAAGTAATACATATTTTTATAGCGTGAGCTGTTTGTCTGATACCAAGGGGATCCAACTCTCTCAATACTTGAAGAAGTATTTAAAACGGCTATTACCCGATGGATTGTGACGATTTCCATTAACAATAAAATAAAACAATACCTACAATATATTTATTATTTTTATTCAAGTTGAATCTGTGGATTAAAGAATCGCTGGATTGCTAGAAAAAATATCATGCACTATATTTTCTTATTATTTATGTACTGAACTCATATTCCGCCTACAATGCCTTTTATCCTTTCGGAGTCGATAAAATAAAATACCTGTGAAGTTCTAAGAAGGAGAGTGCTAATTAACACACTCCCCTGAGAACTACTTTCTTTGTATATAACGAAGAAATCATTATTGTTATTTCATAAAACTCACAGTTTAGAGAACATAAGTACAATGGCATAAATGTCAGACAGGGTAAGTATCAAATAAATCCATCCCAGTAGTTAGTTGATTGGTACATATCAACTTCTGGAACAATGCCACTCAAACTTGATCTCCTGTGATTTGAACTCAGAAAGTAAAGGGATTTTCTTCCAACGATCTATCAATTCTAGTATATCACTGTGTAGACATTTGGTTTTATATAACTTTCGAGAAGCTTAAATGAAGTAAATGAAAACTTCAAATTTCAAAAGTTTGTTTCGAATTATTTTTCTATTAAATAGTAACCAATAAACATATTAATTAAAACTTGATTATTCATTAAATCTTGTTCGAAGAAGTGGGAAGTTTTGAAAGAAAACCGCTCTTTCGTAAAATTAGCTAACATTAAAAAAAATTCTTTAAATTGAAATTTTTAATGTCAATTTTCCTGTACTCATTTGCCCCCCCCCCCGCAAAAAAAAAATAATAATGAAAAATGATATAACTGAAGCTTGTCAGCTAAGAAATCAGGCATTGTGTGATGTATTTGAACAGATTAGGAGCATGCTTACAAGTAATAAGTCCTGTTTCTCTTTATAATTGTAATTAAACCTTACAATTGATATTAATTTTCAGTTTCAAAATACTAGTTAATTCAGTATGATAGATACTGTATAGATATGTGTATTTAAAATCTAAGCATTTTGTACCATTCATCTGCGGAGAGATATCTAGCGCTGATTGCTAATAGATATCACGTAACACCGCAACTTGAAATGTTTTTTTTTAAAATTCAAAATTAAGAGAAAGTAGATGGGACTGCTAAAAGACAAAATCAAAATAAGATTTAGGCTCTGGGATATCTTTTGTTTAAACAGTACAAACATAGTATCTATACGTATATTTTAATTAAGCTCTAATGAGAGCTTAGTTATTTTACAACCCGCGTGTGATTGGTTTTTTGATTTATTGTCTTTAGCCCGAAGTCTCGTAAGGTCCGTTACACGGTTTCCACAGCGTATAAGTGATCAAGATTACAACATCCTACCACCGATCGCGACGCCGGTCTGTTGCAGAGTTCCGAGCCAGCAAGTTCGAGTGGAAGGAACAAGTCTTTGACATCGATCTCAGTACTTTACTGGTATTTTATTTTACTAGTACTTGATTATGTTTCATTCTGAGTTCAAATCGAACTTCGGGGGCGATTTGAACTTAGGACCTAGAGTCGGAGGACATGTCGCTAAGCAATTTTTCCGATATTCTAACGATTCTACCAGTTCGTCTCAAGAGCGTCTCATATAGAAAAGAAGAAATATATCTTAACAACAGACATATAAGTATTATAGAACCGATACAGTGTGGGACTAAATTTTCTATATATAGATCAACCATTTACGTCCTGAATAAGATAACGCCAAAATAAGTAACTAAATTATATAAAGAAATCGCTTCGTTTATTTATACAACTCGCTTTTATAATGATTAACTCATGTAACTGGATAGAAATATCCTTTACTTTAACAAATATTCATATTTGTCACCAAATAAGAGTGACACACCAATTTTATATCTTCCAAAATCGTTGTAATATTTTTGAAAGTTATCTACTACTGATATTATTCAGAATATTGGGTGAGTTATATTTCGAAAAGAAGTGAAACTTACTCTATGATAAGCTTAGAGACTTAGATTATAACTTCTCTATCGCAAGTATAATATACAATTTTGTTAGCGAAGTTATAATGACGAAATAGACGACAAATGATTCCTATTAACTAAAGATAAATTAATACGACCTGAATTACATCAATAAATATAATTTTATAGACTGTATGATAATTAACAACATTACATTATATTACAAATACGGATTTTCGCCTCAAGATCAAAAGCGTAATATTACTTGACTCTAAGTCAATAAATAGAGATCATAAACAAAGAAACTGAAATTGAGTGCGTCTTTCGGGTTTCTGAATAAAGGTGTCATCAAATAGAAAAAAACTATAAGACTAACATAGAATGTATTAAAGAAGAGAGCAAAAGAAATTCCAGTTCTAATTTGTCATTAATAGATGTACTTGCTTGCGATTTATAAGAGCTAGTTGAAAACTTCAATTATTTGTCTTATACTGTAGCATTGTTACATGACGACAGCATTAATTCGTATGTACACTCCTCTGTAACATTTCATTGAACACGTAAATGCTTAAGGTAAATTGTTATTGGACTACTAACAAAATCAGTGCAAGAACAAAGAACCATAATAGAGACTGATTCTGATGTAAAACATATATAAATACACATGTATTTACAGACAGACAATTAGATAGGCAGACACACACACCCATATACGTATATATATATATATATATATATAT
>NC_068986.1:79324022-79327148 GCF_001194135.2 Octopus bimaculoides | reverse complement strand
ATATATATATATATATATATATATATATATATATATTTATATGTGTGTGTGTGTGTGTGTGCATGCGCATGTGTGTTGTGTACTTCCAGTATCTCCTTTTCATTTATGACTACAAATTCAAAGATCCAAACGCATGAATAGCCATCAGCGCAACTGCACACATCAGGAATCTCGCTGCCCTCACTTTACTTAAGTAATGTCGATGCAAATACTTATAAAGCCGCTATTGTTTCAATCGTTGCAGTCGATCATAATTTTAAAGAACATCTTACAGAAATATTTAAAGGAGCGAATCAAATTTCATCAATGTCATTCCAGTTTTTTGTCTTTAATTTAATACCAGATACGAATTACATTACATTACATACTATAAATAAAGAATCAATAATGAATGAGGCATTATTCGGAAATAATTTGTAGTTATTTGTTGGGGTAAATTTGAGAAGTTACACAGAAGATATAAAATGAATGATGTCGAGTTTTCGTCGTCGAGCACTTGTCTTATTTATCCCATGAAATTCACTATAAAGAGGTAATTTGTGAGTGGTCGTTCAATCTCACAGAAATAGCAGCCAAATCTTCTTCATATTCAATTCATCTCCATCGAAAAGTCAGACGTACATGATGATGCAATGAAGGTAAGATAGATAAAACTGGAATGCCTTTGATCATAAGTCTACTCAATGAAAGCTGACTTGGAACAAATACAACAAACGCAACAACACCGAAATATTACACAAACGCATATGCATTTACACAAGATAAATAACGGTTGGCAACATGTCAACGTGTATGACCATCATTGACAAAGCAATACCTGTGCAAAATTCGTAGGTCCAATAAGGCTTTTAGAACAAATCACAGACCCTGTTCACCCTATTAACATGATAAAGTGATAAGTCGAAACAAGATATCTAGTGCTAATATCGTTTGTAGGCTTAAGAATGTGGCCCAATGCTATAGTACCGAAGTTGGCGTGCAGTGTGACTGAAGCTGAAAAGTGAGCTTCTTAGCCAAACAGCTATACCACATACTGACAGATATATTCACATATATCCACTTACAGATATATACACATAAAGTGGTAGTAAGCAAAAGAAATTGTATATTATTTGTGTATAGATTCTGAATTGTTGAGTACATCGAGGTTAAATGTGATCCGCTGAAAAAGGAATCAAGAAGCTTTCGTTTTCAGGACAACACGCCTACTCTAGATGTTTGAAAACTAAAATTACTTGAGAGCAAACCTAAATATATATTCCCCACAGAGAATTAATGAATATTTATAGAAGGAATGTTTGTCGATGTATTTG
This sequence comes from Octopus bimaculoides, assembly GCF_001194135.2. Lineage (NCBI taxonomy): Eukaryota > Metazoa > Mollusca > Cephalopoda > Octopoda > Octopodidae > Octopus > Octopus bimaculoides. The sequence goes on along the minus strand of NC_068986.1, from coordinate 79,325,835 downwards.
AAAATCAATAATCCGGAAATAATTTCCTCAGAGACAATTATACGCCGATCATCTTTGCTTTGATTAAAGATGTGTTTATGTCATTTTGGAAACGGAGATGTTAACCTAAATTTGATACATCCAATTTAGTTCCTATATAACAGGTTTCAAGGCCAGAACATTTTTTTAATATTACACGATTTCTGATTAGTTTTTGCAGTTCCAATAGATTTTCATCAATTAAAGGGATAACCCTACTTATTAAAATATAAATTATAAATAGTTTTAAAAAGATAACAAAACAATAAATGTATAAGAGAAGTCTAAATAATGTTAACCCTCTGTGTCTTCGCTCATCTTGCTTGAAATCGCTGTCAGATATACATCATATCGACCTGCGCCCACTTCCATTTATTCTTAAAACAGGATAATATAAAAAGGGTAAAAACCCTTTCGGCCATGAATGATCATGCGATGCACCCAGAAAGTTTCCCTCCGAAGCACAAGTCCGGGTATAGTTGTTTATGGAAGATCAGCAGTCGCCCCATGCATACCAGCCTCCCTTCTCCATGCCACGGATCTTATCCATAGGAAAGACAAAGCCCGAAAGAGCTTGGCACCAGTAACGTCGCAACTCAACTCATTTCTACAGCTGAGTGACATTAAATAAAATATCTTGCTCAAGACAGAAAGCAACACACTGCCCGGTCCGGGAATCGGGCTCACTACCACTCGACTGTGAGCATGACACTCTAACCATTGAGCCTTGCGCCTACAGTAGATAATATGGTTTTCCTTAAACAATATAAAAACAAGATAAAACAGTCGCCTCTAATTTGTCATTGATCATAATATTTCTAAGTCTGACTAATCAGGAGCTAAACTACAAGTTGAAGAGGATTTCTTTTTACTTAACTTGTAAACCAGAAATTCTTATCCGTTGCTAGAAATGTCAGTGTGTCTCTGTAAAACAATTATTTGCGCATTAGTTCACAAAGCAGGTATGGAAAGCAAACACTTCTATTTTCTAGGAAAGTTACTTGCGATAAGCTGACATTTAATGCCACTGACTACGATGGTAAGCAACAATTAGATGAGTTTCCGCACTTTGCTGTTACATTTATCATTTATGAAATTTAAAAGAAAAAAAGCCTACTACTGTTGGCTTCTTTTCAAATTGTATAAGAATATATGCAGCTTGGTTGGTTGGAAGTGAAATCTGGAAAGCATATACCTAAATAAGTACAACTTAAAATCTCATGTAACACTGTTTTAATAGAGACCGGCATATATGAATTATATGCTATCCCAACCATAAATCTAAAGATTCGGACTGAATTAATAAATAACATAGCATATATATTTACTTCCTGTGGCAGATTAAAGTCGATGAGATGAAAGCAAGAATATGAGAAGAAAATTGAACAAGATATTTAGCGTTATAGAAAAATTTCAATTATTCAATCGAATAAGTTTCCAATGATTATCGGTATAGAACATCCAATATTCTATAGAGTGATTGCTACTGAACTTAAGCTCTGATTAACTATTTTATCTTTTATCGCTTTCTTGTCTCACTCATTGGGCTGCGGTCACGCTGGGGCACTGCCTTGAAGGGCTTACATCGCATTAATCGGACCCAGTACTTGGTGTATTAAAACCTCGTACTTTTCCTATCGCACTGTTATGACGAACTGCTATGTCAAGGGGATATAAATATACTAACACCGGTATCAAATGGTGGATGAGACAAACGCAAGGTCACAAAAGTCTCTCTCTCTCTCTCTCTCTCTCACTCTCTCTCTCTCTCTCTCTCTCTCTCTCTCTCTCTCTC
>NC_068986.1:79322778-79323918 GCF_001194135.2 Octopus bimaculoides | reverse complement strand
TATATATATATATATATATATATATGTATATATATATATATATATGTATGTATGTATGTGTGTGTGTGTGTGTGTGTATGTGTGTGTGTGTGTGTGTGTGAAATAATAGCTGCTTTAGTATAATAAATATTATTAACCACATATACTTAATGTGCATGTTTTGTATATTTTCTGGTGGCTGCAACAGCGTGGCAGAGTATATATACTCTCAAACCGCTGGGTGTGAAACACCTCAGATTGATGGTCAGGCGACATATCAAACCCTGAATCCCATTTGGGAGTGATGGACACCAGGGGTTTCGCTATTTGAAGGCAAGTCATCGGGTTTTTCGCCAGTTAAAAGCAAGTCAATCAGCCGGTCCACGTCTTATATGCTCATGGCTTGTAAATTCATGAGCTGGTTTGCCTGGAAATCCCATACCTAAAAGAAAATGTATATATGAAATAAACAGCTTTAGTATAATACATATTATTCACTACATATTTAATGTGTATGCTTAGTGTATTTTCAGGTGCCTACAATAGCGTGGTGGAGTGAATATACACTCAAACGGCTGGGTGTAAAACAGAGATTAAAGGTGTGTTATCTCGCCTGGCCATGATTCTGAGGTATTTTATACCCAACGGTTTGTGAGTATATATACTCCACCACGCTATTGCAGCCACCGGTAAATACACAAAGCGTATACATTAAGTATATTTACTTAATTGTAATAATGATAATAATAATAATAATAATAATAATAATAATAATAATAATAATAATAATAATAATAATAATAATAATAATAAGTCTATAGTTTTGACTATGGCCATGCTGGAGCACCGACTTTAGTCGAGGAAATCGACCCCAGGACTTATTCTTTGTAAGCCTAGTACTTATTCTATCGGTCTCTTTTGCCGAACCGCTAGGTGACGCTGACGTAAACACACTAGCATCGGTTGTCAAGCGATGTTGGGGGCACAAACACAGACACACAAACACATACACACATACATATATATATACATATATACGACGAGCTTCTTTCAGTTTCCGTCTTCCAAATCCACGCACTAGGCTTTGGTCGGCCCGAGGCTATAGTAGAAGACACTTGCCCAAGATGCCACGCAGTGGGACTGAAACCGGGACCATGTGGT
>NC_068986.1:79315534-79322116 GCF_001194135.2 Octopus bimaculoides | reverse complement strand
ATATATATATATATATATATATATATATATATATATATATAAAACTGGTTTCTTTCAGCCTCCATCTACCAAATCTACTTACAAAGTTTTGGTCGGTCTGCTGTTATAGTAATAGAATCGAACCCAAGGTGCTATGCCATGGGACTGAACACGGGCTATGTCGTTGGAAAGCAAGTTCTTACCACAGAGCAACAGAGAAACTTAGCGTAGCAGAGTTTCATCCGATCATGTGTAGATTTGCTGTAAAAATACCAAAACAAAAAAAAAGGTATACCAAGCAATCAAACCAGTTATTTTGTCATATATTTGCAGTTAGGATGATTGTATCTTCGGGAGTGTGAAGTCATTGTCAGAAACATTCTACAATGTGAATGGAAAACGTTGACCTGTCGGTCACTTGACCGACACCTTTTATAATTGCACAGGTATGCTGATGAAAGGTAGACCTTTTGAAAATAATTATAGAATGTCTGTAATATATCTCTATCGGTTTAGCTATATACTTGTTCTCATTGTACTGATGCATTATTTGCTTTGGTGTTTCAGCTAATTATATTTCGATCTAATTAAAGATAGATCTTTATTTAATTATATCATAACAATTTGAAACGAGATCAATATGGACAAGCTAAAAGGTCCCCAAATTAGATAGCATAATATAAATGAAAATATAGAATAATATCGCGATGTCAACTAAGAAATGCTAATTATTAAATTGAAGAAAAAGCAAGAATATTCTCATCATTAATTGCAAATTGGAATTGATATTGATGCAGTCAAAGCCAACGTCCCAATAATATTAGTCCATAGACTCTATATATTTTCCTTGTGTATATATCCTAATATCATATTAAAACTGACGAATGGGGAGCCTATAAGTTGTTGCGTTGCCTTGTAGAAAAACCGTTGGGTATAAAACAGATGAATATCATTCAAAGGATACTCGGACGAGTTAGCCAAGAGGTTTGCGAATGCTATGGAAATAATAAAAAAATAAGACTCTACGTTTCCGTATAATGCAAGCTATAAAACTTACGTAGGGGTATAATGTAACATCGACCGTGGGATTCAAGTTTCAATGGTCGGGAGATATTGTAATATATTGTATCTATTTGAACTTCATCTAAAAGCGTCCGAACACCAGATGTGAACCAAACTTTCTACTCTACTAAGGTAATACGATGTACTTAATAATTGCCTTGAAAATATTAAGACGGTGTACTTAACAAGGATGGATCAATGATCCTCGATGCTTCCCGTTAATCAAACTGATCGTAAAGTAATGTTGATGTTAATATTAGTTTAAAATTTTGGCACAAGGCCAGCAATCTAAGGAAAGGGGCTAAGTCAATTACATCGATTCCAGTGCTCAGCTCATACTTATTTTATCGTCCCCGAAAGATGAAGTGCAAAAATCGAACCCGGCGGATTTCGAACCCGGAAAAAATGCCGCCAGGCATTTTTGATCGGCATGCTAACGATTCTGCCAGCCCACCACCTGAAAACTAAGGGGTGAAAGTATGATATTTCTGTTCGTCTACCAAATCCAACCACAAGACTTTCATCTGCCAGTAGGTATAGTAGAAGAGTTTAGTATTAATATTATAATCAACATATGGCCTTTAAGTTGTGTATAATTGTTCACAAGTATGATGGAGCTAAAATGGATTTAATTTGGATTTTAGCTGTTGGTGTATTTATGATAAGACCAGGTAAACATTTTCAGAATCACAATCATCAATGGAACCTTCGTATATCTTTGACACCCAAAGCGATTAAAAGGCAAAGTATGATAGATGTTAAAGTTTCCGGTTGACATAATGATAAGGGGGGGGAGAAAAACAGTCGTCAGTTCCACATTTCTACCATTCTGTGTAACTATACACAGCGTCACAGGTTATACTTTATTTAAATCTTAGTAGATTAAGGTATTGAGACATTTGTTTTATAGACATGGACACACCACCAATCTGGTGATAACATAGATACAATTTGTATTTGCTGATCATTAAAACATCAATGCAAATATGATTATTGCTGCTAATTTGGCTAAAAGCTTCGCCTTTACTTCCTACAATGTGCTTGTATATTTATATGGGACGAGAAATCGTAATATGTGGTGTTCATAACATTCAAATCATTCAGAAAACAAATTCGAAATGTGGATTCTCTTAGTGTTAGTTAATCGCTTATCTTACTCAACCCGTTACTATTCATTCTAGAAATATTATAGACATGCGTCAGTAATACATTAATAGAATCACCTTCAAATCACAAGTTAGCGCCATAGATAAAGATGGATACAGTGTACCACGTAATCTTTGATATATGAAAAAGACGGGTTGGTTACATGTGGAACGCTTTTGATCGCACGCAAGCCAAGCGATTAAAATATTAACAACCACAACTAAAAACAAAAACTTTTGATGCGTGAAGTAGTTCAACGTGTGGTTATATTTATACGTGAGATTCAAGAGAAAATAAAATAAATGTGAAGTCATGATAACAGGGCGTAAAGATAAAATAGCTATAAAACATATCACTTTACTGGTTCTTGTGTCATAAGTTCCTATCCTACCAATTTCTGTTTCGGTAGTAAGATAATGGGATGGGAATTTCTGGAAATTGAATTTAGTATGAAATAGCGTTTATTCAGGATGAGATATGTTTGTTATCTGGTTAACGCTAAACAGTATGCGTCTAAATGCATTTATAAAGTTTTATATGAAAGAGATTTCTAAGAGGTGAATTCGCTCCAGCCACTAACTTTCAGAAGCTTCTCTTTCATATAACCATTATATGTGCATTCACACGTTGGAAATAAATGTATTATTCTTTCAATCCCATATTAGTCTTCAAAATGAATTTAGCTATAAAAGGAACTGCATATAATCATCCTTAATGGTTCCCTTTTTTTTTTTAATGGTTTTAGTCTAGACACAATGCTAATAATTTTCAGAGGAGGGTTTTTGTCTAGACCCTCGACCTCAGTATTTGATTGGTACTTATTTTATTGACTCTGGAGAGTGAAAGACAAAGTTGACCTCAGTGAGGTATGAACGCAGAACGTAAAAAAATCAGAAGAAATATCACAAGTTATTTTTTCCAACGCTGTAACTATTTTGTCAGCTCGCTACCTTGTTCCATTTTTCATAATAGTAGCAAACTTGAGTTGTAGACTTCATCCATCGTCCGGTTTACCACCGCCAAACAACAAATGCAATGCTTACACCACACCACCATCACCTTAAACTGATTTATGGCTTCAAAGTAGCTTCAACTTTTCCCTTACACCAGACTAGGATACCTTGAAGAGGATGATGGATGCTATATTTCCTCCTTTTACTGAGCCATTAAGAAAACGAAATCTTACACTGCTATATGCAGTGGACTATGTTGATTTTTTTTCATAACTCATAGAGACGTCTTCTTTTAGACAATAAAGATATAGGCTATCGAATATTATTGGTATAGTGCTGTTAGTTATTTTGTCAAACCAAAATAAACAATAAAGTAATTCTCAAAATCTTTTATCTGAATATAGAGAAAGAAAAATCTTAATATTGTAATGTAGTAAAACCTCTGTATTCTAAATTACACCATTCTAAATTACAAGATTCTAATTACAACATTTTCACTAATTACGCAAATGATGTCTTTTCCTCGGCGCATAATTATGTTTAATTAGATTTTTGATGTTCACTAAATGATGTCTTTCCAGGTGAATGGCATTTCTGTCTTTAGTAATTAACCTCAGTGATTCATTTGATTAAACATACTATTTTTTCACGCCTACGCGTGTGTATAATATTGTAACGTTTACATAACATTTTACTTATCACTACTTGGACAATTCCAATGAAGTCTAAGCTACTCGGAGGAGATCTAATAAGACTGAACCGTGCCCGCAGTTATCTCCTGCGTTTGCTGAAATAATTAATTTCATATTGTTTATTGAGTTAATCTCGACTCTTCCCTACAGCTTAACTATTTCTAATTAGATCTTCGGTGTTCAGTGCATTAAATATGTTACGTTTGTTTACGAACGTAACTACTGAATGGTGATCTTGAGTAATTTCCTTCACCGATTCTTCTGCATCATTATCATCTTCATCGTCATGGTGATGATGATGATGATGACGACGTCGGCGTTGATGACGATGGCTTTGATGATGATATTGCATGTGTCAGACGATATTTGTTGATGCAGATTTTCTATGGATGGATAAACTTTATCTCACTAACTAGAACATATTAGCAAGTCATGTATTATTTTCTGTGACTCTCCAAACATGAAGAGTGTAATGGCCAGATTGCTTTCACAAAAGGCTGCAAAGAATTGACACCACGTGTCTACGTGTACGACGCTGTTGCTTCTTTATAATTAGTCTAGGCAAAGAGAGACAAGGACACGCAGAATCACTCACACGCATGCAGACGCACACCCATACGCGCGTACACACACACACACACACACACACACACACACACACACACACATATACGTTGTGCTTCTTTTTGTTTCTGCATACCAATTCTCTTCAGAGGGCTTTGGTCAACCGAGTCTATAGAGACAGACTTATCCAAAGTGTGGCGCAGTAAGGCAGTGATATATGAATTTACAAAATATTAGTGACATTTCATTTGAATTAACAGATATTAGTAAATTAAAGAGCTAATATCTGTTAGAGATAAAATAGTAAAAAGGCCCCTATTATATGATTTAAGAAAGCATGGTGTTAAGAAACCAAAATACTAATCATTTTACATATGATGGGTAGGATTAACATGAAGTAACGAATAGTTACTCAAAAGTTCCATTCCTTGTTGTACTGTGATGGCTTATGTGCCTCAGTGGCCCCGAGAGCTATGCCAACAGAAAGCAATCGACCGGGCAGGTCGAAGGATAGAGGCCTGACTAATATAGACTACTTCTTCCCAGAGGTGAAAATAGGGTTCCGTAGGACCAATACCTCTACCTAGAAAGATATAAAATTATAGAGACATCGATGACAATTCGAAACCAATCAGAGTCGGAAAAGAGGAAGATAGCACCAAATCGAGAGCTATGGACGAAAGTGACCGTTGGTCTACACTCCACAGCCAACAAAGGGGTTACTTAGGGTAAAGGATGAAGACCCCCTTCGGTCATGAATGATTATGGAATTGCACATAGAAAATGTCCCTCCAAGTCATAAGTCTGTGCAAGGTTGTTTATGGAAGATCAGTAGTCGCTCATGCATACCAACCTCCCCTCTCCATGCCATCGATGTTATCCAAGGGAAAGGCAAAGGCCGAAAGAGCTTGACACGAGTGACGTTGCAACTCATTTCTTCAGCTGAGTGAACTGGAGCAACGTGAAATATAGTGTCTTGCCAAGACACAAAGCAAAATACAGCCCGTTACGGAAATGGAACTGACTACTTCATAGTTATAAGTCTACCCACTGAGTCATGTGCCTTCACAAAGTGGGTTACTAAATTAAGTAACACATTAAAAAAAAAATTAGCAAAAATTTGGCTTATATTTTGAGTAAATAATACAAATTAAGCTGTTATCTATGCTTAGTTTGTGAACTGTTTAGAACTTTGGTAGTTAGGTGTAGAACATTCCAGAATTTTCAAAGAATATTTAATATTAATTAAGCTGAACATATCTTTGCCGGTTGCTAACGTGATATTTAATTCTGAATTACAACACAGACTCACCGAATTGTAATGGAACTTATTAGGAATATAATTTCACCACACACAGCAATCATGAAATCATGTTTTTCTGTATGTATATAGAAATGCTTGTGTTGCTTGGTCTTTTCTTGATATGTAAGAAAACAAAATGTATAATTAATAGTTATTATACAAGAATAATGAGAAAGCGGGCTGGAAGGAAGTTTCAAATGAAAGAAAAAGAAATGGAAGCGAGGAAAGAAGAAGAAAAGAAATCGAACAACACAGCGTGTGGTCTAGAACCTAACAGAAGAATTCAGCAAAGTCTAAACATTCGGTTGAACGGGAGAATCAGCGATCCTCTGTATTCTGGCTACAAAGGAAGATTTCAAAACCAAAATATGAACATTTAATAAATTCTCAAATTTTCTTTTTCCTTACAGCAATAGGCTTTCATCTGTTGGTGGAGATAAATTCGATGATGAATCTAGATTTAATAACATGATTTATGGCTTTTGACTAGCTTGTCGAGATATTACAGGATTCGGGAGGTTAAAAACTGAACAGGCAATGATATACATGAAAACTGGCTGCCAACTTTCAGTATATATATATATATATATATATATATATATATATATATGGGAGAATATACAAAAAATAACAACAGACGAGGACAGGTGGTGTAAATAACAAAAGTATATATTAGTATGACGCTCGGGAATACGGAAAGTCTTTGACGTTTCGAGCTACGCTCTTCAACAGAAAGAATACGGAGACAAGGAGAAAAACACGGAGAAAAAAAATTGAATAGTGTTCAGTCAACGGTCAATCATAATAATGGCCGATCATAACAATGACTGACCGGAAGTTAGAAATTCTTATTTCAGGAGAGCTAAGAAAGGGGGAGATAACA
>NC_068986.1:79303582-79313081 GCF_001194135.2 Octopus bimaculoides | reverse complement strand
TATATATATACATACATATATGTGTGTGTGTGTGTGTGTGTGTGTGTGTGTGTGCGTGTATGTATGTATGTATATCTTGATGGGTGTATATATCTGCATACGTACTTATACTGTATGAACCGAATTATATTCCACTTGGTTTTCTCTAAATACTTATACATACGTAAGCACACATACGTTCACTCACTTATTCAGGTAGACATAGCTACACTAACACACATACACACCCACACCAACACACATACATACTCACACAATACACACACACACACTCGCACAGACACACACGCACTCATACACATTTCTGACTAGCTTTCGTACATTTTAATTTCAGTATGTTATTCAAGACTTTTTTTCTCAGCTTTTGATTGCACCAAATATCCCTTGCTATCGTTTCTTATTGCATTATTTCTCTAATTCCTTTTTTCTCCTTTTTGAGACTTTACTCTTAGATCTATTCTTCTTCCTTTTGTTTTCTGTTCTTTTCCTGATTTCAAAGGATTCAGTTTTATTTTAGTTAGTTTTAGAATCGAGATCAAGATAATTTTATTTGATGAATCATAGTTCCCTGCCAAAGAGGAGAAATGAAACGCAGTCAAGTTATTTAGAGTTTGAGGAAATTAAAAGATACATAATTGAATTTATCAATTAATTTATGTAACTGAGGTATTACCAAAGGAAATTTCAAGATAACATTAAAGTCTAACAATCGAAGGATGGATTTTGGGCCTAGCTACATCTTATTTACTTTAGTGCTAATGCAACCACATATCTGTGATCCATAATGTTTATATGCCAATCGCTATATATTAATAAGTAATTTGGTAATTTCCGCTTGGTAGTTGTGTTCAGAGTAAGTTATTCAATTTTCCAAGAGTTAATGGATTCTATAGAAGGAAGCATCTTTAAGTTTTCTCATAAATTGTATATCATTTAGAGTATTAGAAAACGTAATTATGATCTGCTTAGACAATAATGAAACCAAAGGTGGTCTGGGAATATTCAACGATTGCAACTCCGGTGAGTTAAGAAGAATATGAAATTTCAGGCCTTTATCTGAAAGTAAAAAAGATAAAATACTGTTGTTGGCAATTAACAAAGCAGGCATACGCATATTCGAAGAGTGCTCACAGAGCCATTCCTTTGTACATGTATGTATGTATGTATGTATGTATGTATGTATGTATGTATGTATGTAAGTATGTATGTATGTATGTATGTATGTATGTACCAACACAAAGGCGTGTGTTTCCAGCATAAAGATAAGGTACATTTCAGGTACTAGATTAATGCCAAATAGACAAATTTCTATGCATTGTTACGAACGCCCCCGCGGAAGCACCTCAACGAAGAGAAAACCCGCGCGCGAACGTCGACGCTCAGTGAGTCGGGTCATTTGCCACGACTAAACCCAGCCGGAGCACGTAACGATGACAACAGACAAGGAAGAAGAAATAACACAGGACCATACGTTGCGTAGTGAAACTAACTTTTTTTCTTTACATCACAATACAAAACAGAGCATAACAATAATTCATAACATAGTACTTGCTTCTGAAATAACATGTAACAATAGCGTTTCCAAGCACATGTAACAATAGCACATGTAACAACAGTCTCCAAGCATTTAACATAATCAAAGTTTACAATCAAAGTTCGTGTCTCAAAAGTCAATCAAAAGTTCTTTTTGCTTCTCTTTTCTTTTAACAACATATAACAACAAAGTTCTCTCTTTTCTTTTCTGCCAGTTAACATCACAGTTAACAAAAATTTCTTTCTTTTCTTTCTTTTCAACCAGTTAATATCACAGTTAACAAAAGTTAACAAAGTTCTTTGCATAAACATCAACGCAAGTACACTTTTCTTTAAAAAAATTCGAACAAACCTTCACTGCAAGAATTTCCTTTCCTTCAAATATCCCACTACAATCACAAGAACTGACCAACGTAGTCTACTACAATCTTTTGCCTGCCACAACAGTTCCATCTCTCTGTCCCCCTCTCTCTCAGACTCTATCCCTTTCTGCTGACTGGTACCTTCTGACCATAACCTCTCTCTCTCAGCCTCTTTCTGTCAGACTCTCTGTTCATCTTGCTTGTCTTCACTCACTGCTGGCTGTCACAGACTCGTTCTTCACTGGCTGCTGGCCTTTACATCAACTGCTGTACACCATCTTCACTGGCGGACCGCTTACACCAACTGCTGTACGCCAACTGCCATACGCCAACTGCCATACGCCAATTGCGATTCCCAAATCTATGCTACCGTATTTATGACAAATACCGTAGCCAACAGTGCTACTTTACCCCCTCCACAGCTGGGTCAGTTTAGTACAGTTCCTAACTTGTTTTTCTGAACTTTCGATGAGCGGAAAGGGTCATCGATCACACGCCTACACTATAAATAGCTGTGCTTGTTGACAGGACAAAGGAATACCATTGTCCGCAACAACCAGAATACGGTTTCAAACCCAGCTCGGGAAATAGGGATATAACATTATTTTGTTTTTCGGCGGTCGCATCAGCATATAATTACGTATGTTTGTACGTGTGCGTATATATATATATATATATATATATATATATAAATATATATATACAGATTTTGCTTTGTCCTAGGGACACTAATAGCTGCTTCTTCGAATGCAATATACATATGTTTTAGAGTAAAGCAAGTACAGACCGTAGCATGAATTAATAAACGAAAAGAGAACAGAAATCACACAATCATGTCACAAACACTCAACCCTGAGTGCACTGTTTCCTATAGCAGAAACAGCTGTAAAGAAGATCATTAGCTGCCGGTACCATTTATTAATTCATGTATGCATACATACACGCACATAGGCGCACATAAACAAACATACATCCATATATACGTACGTATGTATATATATATATATATATATATATGTATATAATTTCCTCAAAATCAAACATTAATATTTAGCGATAACATGAGTTCACAGAGGTTATGAGATGCAACACTTTGCTTTCAATCCCATTTTGTCGGACGCATTGTTTCTCCCAATTGTTTACACAATGGAATTGGCAAAGATATTTTCACCAAACATGAATAACATTGGAAATTTTTTCTGAAATCTTATGCATTTTTCATTCAATCATGCACTATTGTTTTCGTTTTACCTCTCGATTCCTTTCTTTCCTTCTTTCCTTCTTTCCTTCTTTTTTTCTTTCCTTCTTTCTTTCTTTCTTTCTTTCTTTCTTTCTTTCTTTATTTCTTACTTACTTTCTTTCTTTCTTTCATTCTTTCTTTCTTTGTCCGTCCATGTTACTCCTTTCAAGATTTCTTCTTTCATCTTATTTCTGATTTATTAACAAATATTCCATAAAAAAACTCATAAGCTTAGGTGTGGGTGTGTGGTAAGAAGTTTGCTTCCCAACCTCATGATCCGGGTTCAGACTCACTGCGTGACACTCTGTGCAAGTGACCTTTATTATAGCCTCCGGCCGAGCGAAGCCTTGTGGGTGGATTTGGTAAACGGATACTGCAAGAAAACTGTCGTATGTGTGCATGTGTGTGTGTGTGAGTATGTGTGTGTGCGTTTGAGTTGGTATTTGTCCCCCACCACCGCTTGACAACCGGTGTTGATGTATTTTTGTCCCCGTAACCTAGCTGTTCGGCAAAAGAGATCGGTAAAATAAGTTCCTGGCTTTAACAAAAATAAACTGCAAAAAGACTGTGATTGATTCATTCGACAAAAATTTTGCGAAGGCAGTTCTCCAGCGTGGTCGCAGTCTAATGACTGAAACAAGCATAAGATAAAAGGTTCATGCTGATGTATTAAATATAATAAGTATTCTTTAGTTGTTCTCTTTATTTCTTTCCTCTATATCTGTTTTTCATTATTTTTTCCCTGTTCCTTTTTTTTCCGTTTCTGTCTTCATTCTTTATTCTATTTTGTTTACTTGCATAGGATTCACTTTCATGGTGTTCCTCTTTTGCTTTTATGAATTGGTTGCTTGAATTACAATAAGATTTGCAGGTTGGGGATTGTCGATGAAGCAGGTAGGTTTTTGAATGTTTAATTACTGGTGCTGTATCCCAATTAAGGTGAATGCATCAAAGTGAAGTATTTTGGAGTACAATGAATATAGGGAACGTTAATTAATTAACTGGTTAATTAATTAATTAATTAGAGTCCTTGATTAAATGTTTTTGGCTTCGTAACCCTTACATATGAAAAATGCATGCCTAATATTAGCATCTTCACAGTAATAATTGCTTAACCTTGGCATGACTTTCATTTGTAATGTCCAGGATTGAACACATGGTCGTTGTTACACACAAATCAAATAATAAATACACGTCGTGGTGGAAGGAAATTCATATGAGTAGATTCTTGCTGGAAACATGCAATTTCATGGAATTAGAGAAACTACTTTCGAAAGAAAATATCCAATGGGTTGCATTTTCCCGCTCATCAGATAGTTAGATAATTAATTTTTGAGTGGTATCTTTTCCTAAGATATGTCTCAACTCGGTATGCTTAGTCTGTCTTTCTCTAACATGTCGTATTTTTTTTCAATAAAATATTTCACATCATTTGAATTTATCTCCGACACTTCTACAATCACTCACATTCATGTTTAGATAATTCTTAACTTACATTTTGTGCGACTCCTGTGTCTTTATGTAAACTGTCGGTGCAGACAGTTCCCAATTCCCAGTGCTCTATCAAAAAGCATTTTTTAGCAGTTTTTCATTATGAACCCTCACAACATGCGCTGTCCTGTTTGTGATTCGTTAATGAGACAATCAGTTCTTTGGTGTTACTCCTTTTCAGATATATCACTTCATACTTTGTGTGCGCTTGAAATATTTAGAATTAGATCTCCCAAGCATCTTCAAGTGTTTAAAATTCTGCTTTTATTCATGTCTCGAATGAATATAAGTAGATTGTCAGAATATATTCCATGTAGACAACGAATTTAGTTCAAAATTATGTTGGTACGAGTTGACTATGCCCTGTTTACAATCTACAAACCTTCTACATGTCATACAAGCTTTTCAATTTTATAGGTGGATTCTAGCGTCGAGGGAAGTATCTCTTAATCGGGTATTCCGCAGCATGTAATCTGGTAGCACTCTATAGCTATTTGGTTCAGTGTTGGTATCAGGTAGCATAGGAGTAAATATTATTTTTGACCTTGCAACATGAAAGTGTCATCCATGCAGAAATCCCAACGGAGAAACTTTATATTCATACATACTCCAAGCTACACAACTGTGACTGGAATTTCAATCACTAGTATACGCAGATAAGCCTTACGTTTGTGTGTGTGAGGGGGGGGGGCGTACCTTACTGCTTGGGGTGATGCATTCATGATTTTAAGATCGTAGTTTCGATTCTAGGACCGGGCGATGCATTGTTTTCTTGAGTAAAACCTTTCATTTCACGTTGCTCCAGTCCACCCAGCTGGCAAAAATGAGCACTCCTACGACAAACCGATGTGCCGTCTAGAAGGGTAATATATACGCCACAAAATCCAGGAAACCGGCCTTATGAACCTATGACTCGAGAAGAACATTTGATCTTGTTTTGGGTGGTAAGTAGGGAAAGGAATCGTCAATCTATCCGTAGACATAGATTTTCAAAGGGCGCTTCAATTATAGAAAGACAGTATTGAAGAATGGATTTACTAATTAATTGGTGGATATGGAGAATTTCCCACCCCATCCACAAGACTAAAGTGAACTAGAAAGTGAACGCTAATATAGTTTTATACTTCATTCAAACTAGATCTTTTCAATGGTATAGCGAAGAACTTTCTAACATTAGACAGCATTTCTCAAGAAGCCATACATATGATGAACTCTTTAATTCTCATATTATCAAAGGTATCTTTCATTACATGCATCCATTGTATCTTTATTCCACATCCGAACCTAGAAATAGCAAAATACTTAAAACTGACTATTGGGAGGACCCTGCTGTTTAAAAGTTCTCCTCTATAGAGCTACCCGCATATCATTCAAAGGCATCACGAAGCACTCTATGAACAATGCAGCCAATCACTTTATTGGAAGATTCGCGCAACCTATGGACTACTTCGAGCATAAAGACAGGGAAACTTCTACCGCTTTGTCCAGCTTAATCTGCAGATGACTTACTCATGCTTCCATGGAATAGCCTTGGCAGGAGATCTCTTTACTCACCCTATGATCTTACTTGCTTTCTCTGTCTTCGTAGGAATATACTCCATCATCCCTCAATATACATCCACAGATACAGTGAATTATTTTACTGCTTCAAAAATAGATACTACTTCTTAATAAACTTCAGCCATTGTCTGCTGATTATTCGAATACTTTACAAAAGACCAGACTGCCCCCCTCCCGCCTCATACAGGTTATATCATGCCCGAAGTCCGTAGAGTTTACATACGTTCATCATGCCTGAGGTTGACACAGACTCATGCATGGTATGACACCATCAGATCAGATTTTCACTCCCGATGTAACAAACGATGGCGCGAAAATATTAATGGAATGATGACAAGGGGCAAAATAACGTCTAGCTTACCAAGAACAGTATCCAATGTAAATAACTAAATCTCGCTGAAATATAACGTTCTGCATAGCGCCAAGTAAATGGAGCCAGCAAATTGTCGGCTCTAACGTGTGGCTCGACCAATTAAAAGCTAATGCTTCCATGATAGCAAAAGTAAATACAACAGCAATGGTGAGAATACACCCACAAAACTAAGTGAATCAGAGTTGATTTAAGTTATTATTGAATACATACAACTCCAAACAAAGTTGAGTGCTCTTTCTTTTGTTCATTCACTTGTATCACACACGTATGCATACATATATAGGCACATACATATGTCTGTGCGTGCGTGTGTGTGTGTATGTGTGTGTGTGTTTGTGTGTGTGTGTACGTATGTGTGTAAATGTACACCCCATACAAGGTAAGTCAGTTTTCTGAGCTCATTTGTATGAATTTAGAAAAAGATGTATAGCTCACGAAAGAAAAGTTGTAAACAAATTGGTACAAATACAAAATATTCTTAAGAACCATCTTATCACACCTATTCAATGAATCTACCGTTTACATCAATGACAACTTCAATGTGGCATCAGAAACTTTGACATAACCCGAATCAGACGGTCTTTGTCGATTTTGGACATACTGCTGATTATGACGAACTTGAAAGATTGTATGCTGCTATGGCAGCGTTGATTGACATCTCTCTTAACTACACCCCATACATATCAGTTCAGTGGATTGATTTCTGTTGAGCTCGGAGACCATGTATCTAGGAGAACATAATCATGGAAATTTGCATGCATCCATGCTTGGGTTGTCCTATCCTTAAGAGACAGTATAGTTTCTTGTTGGAAGACATAAGGTCTTCCATTGCGTACTCTGTCAATCCAGGGTGTCATAACATTCTCCAACACCAATGTATAAACAGTGGCATTGACTCTAAAGCCCTGAGAAAACAAAGTGAGGAGGCATGATACCTCTCTCGCCTCTGACAACTCGCAGAGTTATCACAGTTGCTGGAAACTTAGCATACATGATCGCTGAAACCCCATTCAGGTCTCTGCATAACCATCTGTCATTCCGTCGGTTTACCTTTCGCTCCCGATGTAATTATTTTCTCACCGGAGATAAACCAAACATTCCTGCCTCTTGCTGCTTTAACTTGCTTAGCAAGCGCTTTTCACAGATTAAATCATTCTCTCTTGTCACATCTGACCCCATCTGCATTTGTATCCGATGTCTTCATGCACAGCTCTTGTGATAGTGCATTCTGAATGATTGAGGTTTTCTGCAACGGCTCTTATTGGCTAGGGTTTTTATCGATTATTTCTTGGATTTCTGCACAAATTATTTGTTCTGAAAATATAGGGACCCTATGCATCCGTTTCACGTTTGGCTGCTGAAGTTGGATCCGTATTAGAAGCTTTCGGCTCATTTCAAACTTTGATAAGGAAGGATAGAATATCTTTCAGTTAGTGAGCTGTCTCTTTATCACTATGCTTCAGCCTTAAAGTAAAGATCATCACATGCTTTTTTCCTTTGCGGAGTCAACCTGATGTCTGACAGTTTTTATCTGAAAAGTGAGAAAAAAAGTCAGAAAAAGGCACTCTTAAAAGAGGTGTCCTAAAAAAACTGACTCTTCTTGAATATATAAAGAAGAGTGAAAAGAAGAGAGGGAGGAGCGAAAGAGATAGACGTACATACATACAAACACATACTATTATCTATTCCTCTATTTATATCTATATATATCACGGGTAACCGCCTGTCCATCTTTATTTTATTATAATTCATATCTATTCATTTCTGTATGTATTTCACTATGTCTGTCTGATCTGTGTACAACATTCTCTGTTTATGTGCGGATATCGATCTTCATATCGAATTATTTCTCTCTATTCCTGTAGGATATATTGATGAGGAAATTATGTATGTATGTCTGTATTTACTCTCAAACCGGGTATCGATTCTAATAAATAATTCAAGGGTAGATATAAAAGGAACAAATAGAAAGTATTTAACAATTAGAAACTGAACCTAAAATTTGATATTAAGTGACAAATTTAACGTTCAAAATAAGTATCGAAATTAAATTTTTCAGAGTTAATAAATAGAATTAGAAAATTTAGAATACTTACTCGTTTGAAAATGATAATTATTGACAAAAGAATTTTAAATACTTTAGAAGATTACGCGATGTATGATGCCGATGGCAGAAGGAATAAAATAAAAACTTACTGTAGCGGTAAATAGGAAAAATTTAAAGATATGTAGTTGTTTTAGTTGATATTGTACAGTGCTTATCGAAAGAGATTAGAAATATAATGTTTATCGAAAGAAATTAGAAATACTTTCCTTTATCAGAATATCTCTATGCATTCAAAAATGACGAATGAAACACGAAACTAAATAAAAAAAACGAAAGAAAAGTTACTTTTCCGAGACATGCCGACTAATAAGGGCCGGTATCCTGGTTTCATAGTGTATATATTCCGCACCTGGAAGAGACGCCGGTCCGCCGCTGGATTACTCATTTTTGCCAGCTAAGTGGACTGGAGCAACGTGAAATGGTGTCTTGCTCAAGAAATTGAAACACAATCTTACGCTCCAGAAATCGAAACCACAATCTTACGATCATGAATCCAACATCCTAACCACTAAGCCACGCGTCTCCGCGGAGAACACTAGCACAAATTATAAATACTATCAACCTCCATTTATACATACATACATACATACATGTGTACACAAATACAAACAGACAAACAGACAGACAGACAGACAGATAAATAGATAGATAGAAAGTTATACAGATAGATAGATAGATAGATAGATAGATAGATAGATAGATAGATAGATATCTTTTTATTATAGCCACACAGGGCTAAATACAGAAAATGGACAAATTACAATGTAGAGCTTTTCTTTGGGGGGAAGGGGAGATAATTTCGATCAAAAGGGATCGCGGAAAAAAAGGGGGGG
>NC_068986.1:79292110-79295596 GCF_001194135.2 Octopus bimaculoides | reverse complement strand
AGAGAGAGAGAGAGAGAGAGAGAGAGAGAGAGAGAGAGAGAGAGAGAGAGAGAGAGATAACCGTGTTTCTCAAATACAACTTGAGTGCAATATGATCAACCACCTAGTTACACTGACGATTCAGTGTTAGTTAATGATATCTTGCGATAGGTGTCTAGATTCTTGTTTTAATATACTATAATGATATACAAAAATAATATTCTATAAATTTTATAAAAGTATTTGTAAGATGACATTTTGAAAAATGTAAACTACTTTTAGTTTTGTTAAAATATATGTTTTGGTTTCGTGAACATGTACACTAATTTCATTGTACCCTGCTTGTATTTTCAAACTTTTTATTCTATTATCTACAGTTTAGCACACGTGGCTTCTTGTTCAGTCATATAAATATATGTTCTCTCTTAGACAGAGTTGGCATCCTTTTGACTAGTTGACAAAGCAATCTATCTTAATGTTATTGTCATAAAATTTCCAGTATTTGTTTTCTGAATATCCGAAGGATAATGTACCAGTTCGTAATGAGTTACAACTCACAGGATCTATATAGATCTAATGAGTTATAACGCATTATATTAGATCTGTATTCCTTTTGAAAAGTCGGAAGTACCTTATTAAGTCACATCGATATTTTTTCAATGCACTTTCAATGGAGGAATCGGATATATTCATAATACGGTTGCACGACTAATGCGATAATTGTTGCTGATTGAACGGTCATGATTTCCAGCGCATCTATACCTGAAATTACCTGTGTATTTATTAATGAGTTTGTCGTCTCTATGCAAAGTCGAGTGGTACTTATATAATAGATATAATAGTTATTTTACTATATTAGAAATGACATTTTACATGTATGCTTGTTATTGGGATGCTGCATCCTTTGAAATTTATATCTTAAAATTTACCATCTATTGTACTATTGTGAAAGCACATGGCTCAGTGGTTAGCGCATCAGGCTCACGATTACGAGGTAGTGAGTTCGATTTCCGGACCAGGCTGTCTGTTGCTCTCTGTCTTGAGCAGTACACTTTATTTCATGTTGCTCCTGTTCACGCAGCTGTAGAAATGAGTTGCGATGTCACTGATGCCAAGTTGTATCGGCTTTTCCTTTCCATCAGTAGCACGGAGAGGGGACGCTGATATGCATGGGCGATTGCTGGTCTTCCATAAACAACCTTGCCCAGACTTGTACCTTGCAAGAAAACTTTCTAGGTGGATTCCGATAATCATTCGTGACCGAAGGAGGTCTTTTATTTCTTTCTTTCTTTCTTTTTTTCTTTCTTTCTTTCTTTCTTTCTTTCTTTCTTTCTTTCTTTCTTTCTTTCTGTCAATGCAGTATTATTATAATGATAAGCGCCATTGTTGAAAAGTTTCGTCCAAAGATATGTTGGGAAAAAAAACGTTTATTAATATCATTGAGTGTACTTTTCGAAACTATGGATGCTTAGATTTTTTTTTATGCGAGTGTTCTATGGAGAAGTTGGTTTGAAGAGGGGACCAAAGAATTAATGATATTTAATATTGGTTTTGACTTAACTCTACCTTAAGATTATCTGTCTGGTAATCTAATGAATTTTCTATAAAATCTTTTCACAATCTATACAGGTATAATGATGAATAGGATATTCTTTTGAAACTATTTGTATGCACTGTCTATCTATATTACAATTTCTGCTCTGTCATAATTACTCATACACATACCGGATAAACCCATTGCCGTTCCGTTTAACTGAAAAAAAACATGTGATGGAAAAGCAATCCGGTTCGAACTTCCATTACCACATTAATCAGTAAACGAACTATCAAACACTGAAGCTTTTAGAATTAGAAGTTTCGTGATAGTGGGATAAAAGTCTTCTATACCATAAACCGAGTAAAGCTGCAATTACGGTTATCCTTGAAGCTATTAAACAGCTTGATTACTGATGTGCTATTATTCCATAAAGGTAATCCGATGATATGTGTGATGGTAATGAATGGAACCTACAATAATTTTATTAATTCTACCTAACTGACTCTTTGAAGGATTGATGAACCTACACATGTGATTAGGTAAAAAGCTAATCCCTGTTGTTTATGAAATATTCTTACGTTTAGTACATAACCTAGAATTCAGTTTGATCACTTATCGTAGGACGATACGCTTGTGTGCTTGCTTCTATATTGATAAACTACATGTGTTAAGATATTTAACCATTATATTACATTATATTGAAGATGTATCAGTACGAATGACATCATTCTATACATTATATTTTTATAGACAGCTATATGTACGCGCTTGGAATTTCTTAATGCATTCACCCCATTTATAGAGTGCGAGACTAAATTTATATTCTTTTCTATTTGATCATTAAGAAACACTTCCTTTCAAACTTTTGTGTGGTGATGGACAAATGTTTTTTCCTGTATATAGGGAATCAAATTGCCATTGGTCACAGAAGGTTTTGCATATTATTAATCGTGATACATCTTCCTTAGCTACGATATAAAAAAGATATGTGTGTGTGTACGTGAGTGTGTACGTGTGTTAGTGTGTGCGTGTGTGTCTGCCTGTGTCTATGCGTGTGTGTATTTATATTTTATGTGTGTGTGTGTGTGTTAATAGATAGATGGATAGATAGATAAAATAGATACATACATACATACATACATGCATGCATACATACATGCATACATACACAGATAGACATACACTGATATTATATTTTCAACTACTGTTTACGTAACGAACATGAAAATATTGCCGTTCACATATTGCCATTACATTGAAGCAACCATATATTTCTGTTTAAAATATATTAACAGACTGACGTCAAGGACTTATTTGGTAGCGGTTGGGGTGTTGGAAGCATAATCGGAAGGTTTTGGTTTCGATTCCTGTACCGGACGATGCTCTGTCTTCTTTGGCAAAACAATTTATTTCACATTACTTCAGTCCACTCAGTTGGCAAAATAGAGTATTTTAGCGATGGACCGGAATCTGGTCAAACAGAGTAATATATAATCCACAGAATCCGGCCAAATGGTCCTATGAATTTATTTGACTTGGGAAGAAATTCACACTTTTTCACTGCTTTGTGCATAAATACATTACCTATACATATATATGTAATATATATATATATATATTAAAGAAGTTTGAAAACGCCAATATATAAAAAAATGAATTTTAATGTAACATGTTTCGGTTCTTGTAAAAACGAACTTTATCAAAACTACATATTTAATAAAATGAAATTAAATGAAGAGTTCATAATTGTTCCTTACTGGTGTCAATAGTCCACGTGGGGGCATTTTTTGTTGGTTGTAGTAGTAGTAGTAGTGTCCCTGTTGACAATGGTAAATGGCAGTGACCTTAAATATGTAGTTTTGATAAGGTTCGTTTTTACAAGAACCGAAATATGTTAAATTAAAATTCATTTTTTATATATTGGCGTTTTCAAACTTCTTTTTTATAAATATATACCCACTCGTATGCCA
>NC_068986.1:79290818-79291786 GCF_001194135.2 Octopus bimaculoides | reverse complement strand
GGGTCGATTAAATAAGTACCAGTTACGCACTGGCGTCGATATAATCGACTTAATCCGTTTGTCTGTCTTTGTTTGTCCCCTCTGTGTGTAGCCCCTTGTGGGTAGTAAAGAAATAACACATACATACGCACACACACGTTCTGTTATCACAAACACACTCGCAGACTCTCGCGCACGCACAGATATTCACCTCCGTTTTTCACTCTCCTGTCTTAGAAAGAACTTTTCCCCCACCACCTCCTCTTCCGGTCCTTTCACAATGTAACCTCGTGGGCATCGGTGCCATTTTCCTCTTCCTCCGTTTTTCCATTCTCCGAACTTTCTGTCTTTCCGACGAAGGGCTCCGCCCGAAACGTCATACTCTCTCTCCTTCCTTTCCCGAGCGTCCAATAACACTATCCGTATCACGTCCTCACTTTATTGTTTTTTTGTTATTGTTTTTTGTGTTTTTTTGAACTTATATGACGCACGCTCACACGGACCCTGGCCTTTCAACTGGATTTGATGTACCCAACTGCCGGAATCTTTTATTACTTCGGATTACTGTTCCTGTTGGACTACTGTTCCTGTTGGATCTGCCTCTCCTGCACCTTGATTGAACATTAGCAAAATTTGTCCGTGACTCTTACACTTTTTTCCACTTTTTTCGACTTGTTTCACCTTTATCTCGTTCTCCTTCTACCTTCTCGTCCTTCCCTTGTCTCGCCACTAATAACACCCACACCGACATTCACATCCTCTCACCATGCCTGAGCTTCACTCCTTCCTCCAACATCTTCAGTCCCTTCTTCGCCGTTTTCCTTCTTTTTTTGCCCCACAATGCTTGCAACCCACAAAAAGCCTCTCTTACTTGCTTTTCAAAAAGACCCGCCACACGAGCCATCTCAACTTTCTTAGCCGCTGTCTCCGCCATCACGTCATACCCCATGGCTTCCTCTTGAAATTCCACGCTCCCCCTATTCCCCCCC
>NC_068986.1:79280317-79290453 GCF_001194135.2 Octopus bimaculoides | reverse complement strand
ATATATACATATATTATAATTATATACATAATTATAATAAGGGCTTGGTTTGCACCTCACCACGCACTGAAAAATAGACGTTAAAAGACACTATTGCCACCATAAATTCTCCGAGAAAAACACACTACATATAGGCAAGTATAAGAAAGAAAATGAATTACAAACTTTGGTTAGACGCGTACATGGTCGTGTTTCGGGCTTAATGTAATGGCTGGGTATTCCGTCGCTGATGAAGTCAGAAAGGTAAAATTTTTATTACTTTAAGCCCAAAACACGATCATGTACGCGGTTAACCAAAGTTTGTAATTCATTTTCTTTCTTCTACTGGCCTCTATGTAGTGTGATTTTCTCGGAGAATTTATGGTGGCAATGGTGTCTTTTAACGTCTATTTTTCAGTGCGTTGTGAGGCGCAAGCTAAGTCCTTATTATAATTATGTATATAATTATAAAATATTTATATTAATTTACCTACGAGGTTTTATTTCCGCGCCGACCTCTTGGTAAAAATCATTTATGATTTTACCCTTATTATCATTATTATGTTGTTATTTTTTTCTTCTTTCTTCAAATTTTCTTCCATTTCTCGCCGAGTGTTTTCCGTACACCTAGGGCAGAGAAACTCATTGTATGCTTTCCCAGTTTACACATGCAAATTCACAGGTAAAATATGTATTTAAAAAAAAAATTAATAAATAAAAAAAAATTCATGAATGGATGTTGTTTTCACAGCGATAATGTTCTTCTCAGTACATGAGTCGTTCCAGTTAACACGAATTTTTGCACTTCCTGTAAAGGTCGTAAGCCTGGTATCATTTTCAAATAGATTTCAATACCTTTTTTAATCATTCCTAGAGATCCTACAATCATTGGTACAGTAGTCGCCTTGAGGTGCCACATTTTTTTCAATTTCTATTAGCAAGTCTTTATATTTACTGATCTTGTCAAATTCTTTCGCTGCTATACTATGATCGCGGGGAATACTCATGTCAATTAATAAACAAATCTTCTTTGTCTGCTCTTTTATAATAATATCCAGTTTATTAGCTTTTGTAGCCATGTCGGTATGTAATGGGAAGTCCCAGAGAATCGATACATATTATTATTATTATTATTATTATTATTATTATTATTATTATTATTATTATATAATTCAAATTTACAGAGGGAAAAAGACGGAGACAGGTATAGGAACAACAAGCAAGTGTATTTGTTTAATACTCGGGAAGAATGAAAAAAGTATTTTACGTTTCGAATCTACACTCTTCGACAGAAAGGATTAAGAGGACAAAAAAAGAAAGAGAAAAAATGTATATGCGTGTGTGTGTACGTGTGTGTATACATATTCACAATTTCTGTTGTAGTGTAGTGTGGGATGTTGATAAACACTTTTATCTAAGGAGGAGTAAGCTTTACATTATTAGATTTAGCGTGTTTATATTTATGGCTTCTCGGGAAAAGTTGCCTAATTAACGCGAGGAATCTTCTATACATTTTAATGGAAATATAGATTGAAAAGCGGATTAAACCAGATTATCTTTCTCTAGCTCGCTTCAATTCTGTGGAAAATGTGGGAGTTCTGTATACACAAAGTTGTGAGTAAAGGTAGTCCTTTTTATAATGAGGTGCGGCTGTATAGATGGTCTGTGTCTACGCCGTCAGATTGAGGATTCCTGTGTGGAAATTTGTTAATAAGATTTTCATTACAACTGGACGTAGAACATCTATGAATATAATTAGTATCCTCGTTGGATTTTTGTATGATTATTACTTGTTTGTCTCAAAGTACGAAGTTATGTCAACGAATTTGACCTTCATTTAGTTTGGCTGAATTCATTGAAGGCGTTCATTAGATTCTTCCCGAACTTCTCCATCACGCAACTATTCATATCGCTAGAAACTTTCAGATTGTGATCCCTGTACAGAGCCGGACTATAGCTCATGAACGTTGTTGCCTTATTTACATATTCTTACGATATATGTAAGTATGTATATATATAGATATATGTGTATGAATGCATGTATGCGTATATTTGTATATAATATATTAGGTCGTCAAGTATGAAATTTGTAGAAAAGAAAACAAAAGTTTGCTAATGTTTTATAAATACAAGGAATAGTGTTATTCATCAAAGTATGCACCCATATTGTCAATACACTTTTTCTATTTCGGCGATAGCTTGTCCAGCCCGGAACTGTAACAGCCTGACAATGTAGAGTCAATGAAATCTTAGAAGCTGGTGACATGGTTGCGATAATGATTCTTAAATGAATCAGCCGTCTGCCCAATGTAAACATACGGCCCTCCCCTTATGTGCTCGGTACATTTATATACAAAATTTGTATTTATACAGGGTTCATCAATGGTCATTTTAATTTTTTCCTGCATGAGCATTTATCATATTTATTTGTATATATGGCAGTTCTGACTTCATTTCCGACGTTGTTACCTTGTTTGCTATATCACAAGCATTTCTACTATTACAATTTGGTCGTAATTGATGCTTTTCATTGCAGTTTACATCTCCTTTATTGGTATCTAGATACGTATGTTCGCTAGATCCAGTAGGTGGGTTATTGAACTGTTGTTGTATTATACTATTGTTTATACGGTGCATGAGCTGCTCTAAATTATCAGAGTCAGAGTAGGGTACCTTCACGGAGTGCCGATTAAAATAGCCTGATATCGATTAGAGTTAGGAAAACATTTGTCCAAAGCAGCAAAAAATTTTTCCAGCTATCTTGGTTGAAATATGCGAACCGAAAATTGGGTTGAACCAGAGAACATCCTGACATCTATATCTGTTGTTTGGCTTATTTGATCGAGTGTGTTGTACAGGATGGGGATAATTAGCAGTGTTACTAGCAGTTGGATTATTATGTCGCGTGTATTTATGTGTTTTCGTTGGTAGTTCATTGTCGTGACCAATTCTCCCTGTCCTGTATTCTCTATCTGAGTGAGTTCTCGTACCGTGACACTGTGATGTACAATATGTATTACTATTGGAGGAAATGCCAGTGTTAGGTATGCCTGCTTCTTGTATATATTGAATTTTCTCACGGTACCCAGCCTTAGCTAAAACATTATAATACGCTGCATGTAGCTCGAAAATTTTATATATACGTTCACTGTATGAGAAAAAGGGATAAAAACAGAAAGAAATAATTATTGCTTTATTGCCCACAGGGGGCTAAACATACAGGGGACGAACAAAGGGATTAAGTCGATTACATCGACCCAGTGCGTAACTGGTATTTATTTAATCGATCCCGAAAGGATGAAAGGCAAAGTCGACCTCAGTGAAATTTGAACTCAGAACGTAACGGCAGGCGAAATACCGCTATGCATTTCGCCCGGCGTGCTAAAGATTCTGCCGGCTTGCCGCCTTACCGGAAAGAAATAATGATGACAAGATGAGAGAATTTAACAGAAACATAAAGATCCCTGTATTGCATATTTAATAGAAGGTTGGTATGGGTTTCATCACAAGGAGCAACATCCTAGTGAATGAAAACAGGAAGAAACTTGGCAAGTATTATTATTTAGTTAGTAACTTTAGTTAAGCATGACTTTCTACTAATCTAATTAATTGGTTGCAGTGTTTTCAGTTTTGCGATAATAGAACGCAAGATAACATGACAGCAGGGCTTATCATCGATTCCTTTGGGCATCGACCAAAAGTTTAGTATGTGGTAGGAAAACATGATTTTATGTATACACTGTACGCGCAGTCTCCCCACACCGAAAAATACAGATACTCACATATTTACACATAAACATACATACTTAACATCCACAAAGAAACTAGCTCTTATACACACGCACATGTTTGTATGTATGTATATTCATATATATGTGCCTTCGTGTATATACGGTTATATGTAATGCATATGTGCATGTGTTTATGAGTGCGCATGTGTATTTGCATACAGATTCATTATTGTAATTAGCAGAAAAGGCAGGAAGTCACAGCCGCTAATCACACGTTGAGTCTTAGTTAACCACAAGAATGTGATATTTGGTTGGAGCAAATTCATTTCCTCTTTCGATCTTAATGCTCATGTGAAAGACGTGAATTTTCCCTCTAAAACAGAGGACCTTTATATAGCATTGAGTGTATAAATAGCAATGAGTGTATAAATTTAGTCACAAATGTGCAATCATAAATGTTCTGTTTCAAATTCAAGGGTTTGAAATATCCTGTCAGTACTGCTTACAGTTTAATTACTGTGATTAGGAAGTCCTGTGACGAAAGCCTTGGCTATATTATGTTTTTAGAGGTTTGTAGCAATACAGTGTGTAAGGAGAAATTTCCAAGAGATGTTTTCTATATGAACAACATATAGTGAGACGCTACACTGTTCAAAGAATCTTGATGCTTTACCAAACCGGCAGGATGTGACTTAAAAGTAATTTAGCTACTAATTCTAGCACGACTTTTCATTATAGAGATGCTCTCTTGTTAGCTGGTTTCACTTGTTTTTGTTTATTTTTTTCTTCTTGTTATTCATGTTGTTGTTTTCTTCAGTGATATTATAATGAAAATTCTATTATCACAGAGGTTCTGGCAGGGTTCATGTCGTCTTTAGCCTAAATATATTACACTTAAACATTAACACAATAGTAATTCATGTGTCTTGTCTTTTTAGAACGGTACAGTGCGTGAATGAAGATACGACTATGTAGACGGCTGACCTAATACAAATATGTTTCATTACACCACTTTTTACATTTAACTCACTCACATAATACAGATTGAATGTTTTTGTTATATATTGTTCTACCATAGCAGGATACTGAGGAATATGATTTGAAACGAATTACAAGCAAACAGATTTTTACGAATAGTATACTATTGATAAATTACATATGATCTTGATTGGTAAATTATTTGATTTGAAGTGATGTATTCAGCCTGGAAGAATTACATTGCAAATATGACAGCCCATTAAAACAGAGCTATACCACTATTAACGCTTACGTTTAATATCGTGAACAGTACTATACCCTGTAACAAGTTAGAAATGTTCATCGTGCATGAAGAACCTGGTCACTGACACAATTCTGCTACACATAGTAAACAAATCTGTTTCATGCTACTGGTGAATTTTCAGAAGCGATTGATTGTAAGATAAAATGTGTTTCGTTATTTGTACCAGTTCATTATGTTCAGAGTACTTATCCCCACAAAATCTATTTTGCATGTCATTTTTCTCAGGGCGATAAAATAAAGGACCAGTCCAGAGCTCTTTGCTTAAATGAGTTCATCCTCAAAAGGCAAAGCAGACGCTACATCCACATTAAATTATTTTAAAATGTTTTATGATAAAAACCACGAATTTACTACTCATTTTAAAATTTATTTGACAAAATTAATTAATCTAACAAAAATAGATTTTAATTTACCATTTTTGCTGCCAAATTCATCAGAAGGTTAAAAAGGTTAGTACCACCTAACCTTGGTGCACAAAGTTTATGGATAAATGGCTTGTACACACACACACACACACACACACACACACACACACACACACACACACACATAAACATACACACACACGTGTGTGTGTGTGTATGTGTGTGTATGTATTTCTACACGTATGCATATGCTTAGAAGATGATGATGACAATGGTGGTGGTGATGGAGAAGGAGGAGAAGAAGAAGAAGAAGAAGAAGAAGAAGAAGAAGAAGAAGAAGAAGAAGAAGAAGAAGAAGAAGAAGAAGGTCTTAAATGGATACCTATTAGATGATATCGATTTAGCAGACACGAGACAAACACACTATGGTGAGCAAAATCTTGGTATTTCTATATCTATGAGTGTGGAGTATCAGCATTAAAAAAATTGAAAAACAAATAAGAAAAGATTTTATAAATGAAAGAGATAAGTATTTGAAACATAAAAGTCCCCCACCTATAAAAAGTACTGTAAACACACTAGCTTTCCCAGTAATTAAGCTACGGTAGAAACGCAATTATTTGAGCATCAAGTGAACTAAGAAAACCTGGGAATATATGACAGAGTTTAGAAATACACCCGCTTAAATCTGATATAGACAGGATGTATTAACGATACACCCAAGAATGGAGACTTCTCATGCGAATAGAGAATTGCTATAAAATAATTACGGCACGACTATAAAACGT
Source organism: Octopus bimaculoides (assembly GCF_001194135.2). NCBI lineage: Eukaryota > Metazoa > Mollusca > Cephalopoda > Octopoda > Octopodidae > Octopus > Octopus bimaculoides. The sequence goes on along the minus strand of NC_068986.1, from coordinate 79,284,308 downwards.
TACCATGTAGAAAATAAGGGCAGATAATACATATCTCTTAGGAAACTCGAAATAATAATAATAATAATAATAATGATGATGATGATGATGATGATGATGATGATGATGATGATGATGATGATGATGATGATGATGATGATGATGATGATGATGATGATGATGATGATGATGATGATGATGATGATGATGATGATAATAATAATAATAATAATAAAGCATGAAGTGAACAGAAAGAAGAAGCAAAAACAAAATATTTTCTAAAGATAACGAAGCAATTAACTGCAACATCGTGTTTAGAAATATAGCGGCAGGTGAAAAAAAGAACATTACACCAGCTGGAAAGGTAATAAAAAAAAATGTAATATGAAACAGACATTAAGGTAAGCTAGCGTAATAAAGCCTTAGATGGGTCAATACGGGCCAAAACTGGACGGGAATGGGGTTAATGTAAAAGAAAGCTAAAAATGCTTTATTTGTGCTGATATAAATTCTGAAACAGTCTTGAAAATTGTTGGACGGAACCAGAACTTATTCAGAAGCAGCAGTTTATATGAAAAAAAAATTATTTTCGTAAGATGTCAAGAGATTGTATATAGGTATTTTTCAAGAAAACGAATGAATAAAATAAATTGTTGTTGCTTAATCAGTGCGATGATTATTTTCATAGCTTCCGAGACTGTTTAGGAAAGGAGAAAGGTATCCTAAACGGAGATTTGGTTCGGAAACTTATAGGAAAGTGGACTCCGCCGAAGGCACACAATAGCCATGTGGCTAGTATTAAATCGGATGATAGATCAAGCCTAATAATTATGTGTCTACGGCAGAAGTTCAACTCAGAAGGCAAAGAGCCGGAACACATTCAAAGGCATCCTTACAATGTTATGTTGCTTGTGTATCATCCTATACTGGTACTTCATTTACTGACCCAGAACTTTACAAGACAAAGTCGACCTTGGCTGGATTTGATCTCAGAATGGAATAAGTCGGAATAATATAGCAAGGTATTTTTCTGCTGCCCTTACGTTTCTCCCAGTTCGCCAACTTTTGGCAGCACACACAAAAGAACAAGAACTACTGCAATTATGCGAAGCACCTGTAGCTGAGATTGGCGCCTCAAGAGAAACAAGAATTAAAAAAGACAGAAAATCTTAATATTACGTTGGCATATGGCCATACATTTCTAGAGGTGGTGGAATATAGGCGATTTAATCTAAACTAATTACCAATGCTAGTAATTACTTTTCGAACACGGTGACTGCTGCTATTATTGCTGCTGTTGCTACTACTACTTCTATTACTACAACAATTGCAGCGTAATTACGAGACTATCTATGGATATGAAAATGACCTGGATATGGTAATCAAGACTGACAAGATCAAAGCAAACTCTCAGATATAATCGAAGAATGCCAGTGAGTGTATTTTAATTGAAGAGCGCTTCTGAATAAAACTTCGCACAGGGGGAGTTTGAAAGTTTAAGAAAATATAATGATGTTGACATTGGAATAATCAAAATGAATAGTAATGAAAGTGAAACAGGGTACATTAAGTAATTGGCGTACTGAATTTGACAATATAGAACATGAAAAATTGTATAAAGGGTAAACATATTAAGGTACAAACATTTCACCGACTAAAGAATAACTAAAAAATAGACTTGATAAGAACATTACAAATTTTATGCAAAGCACTTACAATTCTTATACAATCGAAACCCATAAGATACTAAAACTTAAGCAGCATAGACGAAACAATCTCTGAAGTACATCCTGTGCCCGGCCCCTCACTCGTCCCGAATATTCGTGCGAAAAGATACTGAAAAGCCACACATATCTGGTGAGAATGGATTACCATGCGCCGAACATAGTCCGCCAAGGATTGAATTTTGGCTTTCTTGCAACGTTACGTGTCCGGTTGAACATTTTCATTAGTTCGTGTAATGGAGCATCCACTTTCGCTCTAGCGACGCAGCAATCAGGATTCGTGTTGAAGAAATAAATGGTCGTGGGTCAGTTTTCCACAAGCATGTCGGCCACGGTGTCATTTCTGAGCTGCTCTTGCTGGTTTGTCAGTATGTCCCACTCTAGTCAAGTTTTTTGCTAGGGTTATTTCTTTCCTAAACATTACTATAATTTACTTTGACAAGGTTAATCACCATTTGTTGTTGGAAATTGCCCCAGTGAAATCCGGCTTAACTTATTCAATATTCTGTTTGCTTTTGTAAGCTTGAGACATTCGGCTTCTAGTAAACGTGTCCCTGATTGTTAAACCTATGTACACATCATTAGTTTGTGGTTTGTCTAACCAGCTACTTTGAACTGCGAGCAACCTAAGCTACCTCTATACGCTGACTTATTCGAGACACGAACTATACAAATCGATGACTTTTGTCAATACCCCATCGACACATTCAAGAAAACTTGTCGGTACCTGTCACACAGTTTGAAACATGTGGCCAGGTTTGTAACATTTCTCCTATCTGTTAATTTAGTACAGTGTATATCCGGTCACCCACTAGTAATAAAAAGCGGAACATACCTAGGAAGACTTCCAGACAACCTGAAGAGTCCTGGCCACCCCACCCGTATTATAGTGTAGAGGGTTACTAGTCCAAAGACAAGTCCTTCGCTACTAGGCGTGTCCAGTAATTTCTGGGTCCAAAATATTAATCGGATAATTAGATACGGATTTTTGCAAAAGAATGCGGTAATTGCAACTCCCGATATCGGCTGATATTGAGACTTGTACCCCTCGTTGTCACTGGAGCTCGTGCTTCGAAACTTGTCGTTGCATTGATGGTCAGCTCATATATATCATGAAAACTATGGTCATTGTGTAGAGAGCCTAGCTTCCAACAAGATCCTAAAATATGTATATTCTCATTACTTATTTGAAGTTTCTGAGTATATATGTAGTTGTACAACATTTTCTAGTAGGATGTAGTCATCGAGTGTAATATTCGTGTATTAATGCAAATGGTTCATAAATGGTTGCTTGTATCTACGGTCAGGTAGTTAATGATTCCTCATTTTTTTTAGTTTTGGTTATGTTCTGGCTCCTTGAGTAAGTGTGGATTTGATTGCTGCTGCAGATGCTGATGCTGCTGTTGTTATAAATGCTGATGTTACTGACGTTAGATATTGATATGGTGGTGGTACTGTGCACTGAGATTATTTTTGTCTAGGAGCAAGTTTCCACTTCCAAATTACCCCTCTTCCATCTTGCAGACAGCGCACCAAAGACGAAAATGTGGAATATATTTTGAAGTATTGGTTTAGATGAAACTATTTTTCCAAAGTTGGCCCGGGGATGAATAACGAAGGTAGTCGACTATTCCATCACAATTCTGGTCAACTTAACATGATCAAACAATAATATTTACAAATATGACCCAGTGGAAAGGAAAGAAAAACATGTTCGGCTACAGGAATGAGAAACAAAATCAGCAACAATTTTAAAAGGAATAAAAATAATATTAATGATTATAGGAAGTAAAAAGCACAACAAAAGAAAGAATCAAAATTCCTATTTTGCTTTGCTTTTATTTGTTAACTTTCCTTCAGTTTCTCTTCCTTCTCTGTCTTCCGTGTTTATTTTGCGTTTTACTTTTTTCACATATTTCACATTCTTATGCCAAAAGATTTCAGCTTCAAGTTCAAAGGCTTAACACTAAAATAAATTATAATTAGGTGTGGTTTCTAAAAAGCAAGTTCACCAGTTAGCATCTTAATATAATCTCAGTGCATACATGTCAGTTAATAATGATGTACCTACCTATTATTTTCTATCTATCTATTTATCTATCTATCTTTTTATCCACAAACACACATACACACACAAACACGCACACACACACACACATGCACTTTTTCTAGATGTAATTGCACAGTAAGCACCAAACTTTTATGTATGTTCACTTGCTCAGTACATCTCTATCTCTCTCTCTCTCTCTCTCTCTCTCTCTCTCTATATATATATATATATATATATA
>NC_068986.1:79277912-79279832 GCF_001194135.2 Octopus bimaculoides | reverse complement strand
ATATATATATATATATATATACATGAAATTAATAATATCAGGGTAATAAGAAATATTAGAAATTTCTACTACCAGTGGTCCAGCGTGTAAAAAAATTTTGTCAATAGACTATATATTATTCATATAAATACAGTGTACATTTAAACACATAATAGGTATCCATCATAGGATTCCTTGCAAGCTAGAAGGGCCAGCTAAAATCCAAACCACTATTTAGGGATAAACTTTGAAGGGAATGAAAAATAAAAACATTTACCATGTATCTCCTGGACCATAGTTTCAGACTTTTTTTAGCAAATAAAATAATTTGCCAGGCGAAGTTTCCGTCAGCAAGTACACCTAGATTAAATATATAAGCACGTGCGTATATGTTTAATCTGGGTGTACCTGTCGACGAAAACTATATATAGAGAGAGGGAAAGAGAGAGGGAGAGAAAGAGAGAGACAGACAGATAGATAGATAGATAGATAGATAGATAGATAGATAGATAGATAGATGATAGATATAGAAACTGATATTGATCGATATATACATACATAAACAGACGTAGAGTTTTCATGCTTATGCATATATAGAAACAATTTAACATTGAAGGATGACTTAAAAAGCATCCGACTACATATATATGTATGCGTATGTTCGTATATATATGTGTGTGTCTCTGTGTGTGTATATATATATACAATATATATGTGTATTTGATTATGTAAGTATGTGCTTATGGCTACATGCATCTTTGTTTCATGTTTCCATTATTTCCATCTATGTAATTCTACTGAAGTAATTATCAACCAAACATTTCAGTCACCTCCTCATATGCATACTTAAAAATGAATATAAATATGCAGAACTATTATTCTCACGCGCATTAAAACTGAATCCATCTTCATTTCATATGTTCACTTAACATTGGATCATGAGGTATTTTTATTAAAAAGCCTAAAAATGGACAACTAATTTTCCCGTTAACTCAGCATAAACACGTGCTGCATTAAAGAAAATTGTTTGAAATTGAACGTCATCTCTATATAATGTGAAAGCTTTCATTAGTTTTAATGTTGAGAACTGATTATAAAAACATACCAGAAATAGTTATCTTCCCGTTCATTACCTCTGATGACATTTAGAGTGTCGTGGTATTTTTTTACAGGAAATACTGCCATTTCTCTCTCTGATTATACATTCAGAATTAAGATCATTCCATACACCTCATTATCTGTTTAAAAAATGAGTATAAAGGAATAACATGGGGAAAATAAAACAAAATCACTCAGAGAAATCTCTTCAATTGAATCGTAATATCGAGTTTGGTTAGTTATTAAATATGTGACACCTTTGTAAAGACATACTATCTCATTTCTTATTTATTATTTCATTTATTTAATTATCATCTTATTTATTTATTATTGTAATTTCAGATTAGATTTTTAAAACATTACCTATAAAATGTTAATAATGTTATGAAACATCTGCTTGTGTTTTTCTCTTGCGTCAGATTTGCCTCGATACTGACGTAGAATTTTCTCAAAAGTTTGACATAAATTAATAGCTTTAGTGTATGGTGAATCTCATGATTAAAAGACATTTAATACCCAACACAAAGAGAATGATAAAAAAACATAGAAATTTAATGAAACTAGGAATTATTCATTTGTCATGTCTATGTTAAACAATAGCACCTTGTAATTTAGAAGCTCTGCAAAACAGATACGTTGTTTTTTAAATTGTGCATCAGTTCGAAATCCACCAAATGTGTTTTCTCAAGACCCACCCACGCAGACGTTTTAGCTTTGTTTGTAATTAAAATTCAGTTCCTGAGAATACTTGTAGTTAGTAGCCTACTCTGGTGGACATTTAGAAGTGAATGCTACTGTTGTTGATGTCTATATCGATACATACATACATACATACATATATAT
>NC_068986.1:79268147-79277603 GCF_001194135.2 Octopus bimaculoides | reverse complement strand
TATATATATATATCTGTACATATGTGTTTGTGTGTGTGTGTGTGTGTGTGTGTGTGTACATTATTTATACATGTGTATACCTTTGAAAATAAATCTATCCCGTATTTTATGCTGGATTTTAACACATTTTATTATCGCCCACTAGCTCAGTATAATGATGGAATGGAATATGTTGGATTTATTGAAATATTCTGTCTTATATAATAATCTAATTTAAGTGGTTTTAAGAGAAATATTCCATATTGTTTTTCTTCTAAGATGTCTCATTTTAATAATGTACTGAAATAAGCAATTACTTATATGCACTACTCCATTTCACTCTGTATTAAATACAGAAGTAAGTTTATGTATATATTCCTATCGGCTCAGATTTTTCTCTTTTACAAAGAATTCAGGTATTAGTATTTTGAAGGCAAATAGAAAAAAAAAATTTTTCAGTATTTTAAACAAGTTTGTAAATATATTCAAATTATTGAAACTATGTTTCTCTTTCAGTACAAATTATAATAATAGTAGTATAAAATTCAAAATGTAAACAGTAAAAGATAATATATAAAAGATATATTAGATTCCATTTTCTATCTTTAGATCAAAATATATAAGATTTGAAACTGTGATTCACAGCTAATCGCTGTCTTAGAGTAAAATACTTTTAGTTACGCCGCTCTTTATATCTTTTCCAACAAAACAGAATATTAAGATTCAATGCGCTTTGGCTTGTAAACTAACTGAAACTTCGGATATATGCGGAAATTTTTTTTTTCAGTGTTTTGGACTAAATGCAAATATATTTGCAACATATGGAAGACCATTGAATAACATTTTATTCATATTGACTATTTTTAATGTTTATTATCTTCTTCGATTTATTTTTGTTAAAAAGAATATTGAATTGTTGTTTTTAACTGTACTTTTCCACATATGCAGTATGGAGTAAAAAATAACGCTATTTTTATATTTTGACGTGACTGTAAAGTAAAGATAGCTATTAAAAATGTATTAAGCTAGAATTAAACCGATTGACTCGTTGATGTAGCTCGGAACTATTACTTCTCATTGTAGTTAACATTAAAGTTACCACATTTATTGTTTCTTTCAGAATCAAGTGCAGCGGAGCTCTTCCGTGACGGCACAAGAATTAAATGCTATTATTATCGATAATATTTAATGATAATAAAACTATTTTGCGCGCGCGCACACAAACACAACTAGACACATACACATACTGAAACACATAACATATGCTTACTTACGTGCATTAATCGGTGAAGCTTGTAGGTGGTCACTTTATCAGCGGAACATAGCAGACAATTTTCCCTTAGAGTACCGTTTTAGATAGAGGATATTATGGATATCTATCTATCTATCTATCTATCTATCTATCTATCTATCTATCTATCTGTCTGTCTGTCTGTCTGTCTGTCTATCTATCTATCTATCTATCTATCTGTATGTCTGTCTGTCTGTCTGTCTGCCTGTCTGTTGGTTTGTCTATCTGTCTGTCTGTCTGTTTGTCTGCATGCATATGTGTGTGTGTGTGTGTGTGTGTGTATGCGTGCCTGCGTGTGTAAGAGTGCGTGCGGGCGGGCGCATCCCTATTCAATTACTGGATATTCACAACTCAACTGTAAGACAGGAATGATTTGACTATAATACTGCTCGGCCAAATCTGAACTGAGGCTAAGCAATAACAATTACAAATATTTTATGTGCAAAATTAATTGATTCTAGGTGTAATCTGAATGTGTAAGATCAAAAAAAGAGAAACACATTCTGATATCAGCTAACGACGAAGGTGTTGCGTAGTATGCAAGTGTGTAAAAGTTAATTACGTTAAGACTGTGACGGACGAGGAGATAATTATAATGACGTCGATGGTTTGGAAGCAGCTCTGTCTGGAGGTATGGAAAGTTATCAAAGATGTCTAGAATACCTGTGTATCTATCAATGTATAGGATAAAACTAGTTTTAGGACAGCCTAAATTTCGGTTTCTGCACCTTCAGTAGAAGCTCAGCGTAAGTATGAAAATCAGTAAGTGTTTTGAGTGTTGAATTGTCTGAGGTTATCCATATCAAATAGGGTTGATGTGAAAAGATATACCTGGGGAAGGAAGAAATTTTCTCGAGGATCATTATTGGTTCGAAACATCCAGAGTACAGTACAATGGATCTATTTTAAAACGGGGGCCACATTTTTCATTAATGTTTTACGTAGTGTTTTTGGTACGGAAAGACTTTCAAACTTCGTATACTTATCTATTTTGTGTTATAGAACAGAAAAATATTTTTGTATTCGAATTTATTTCATGTAAAAAATTGTCTTATTTCGATAATTTCAACCAATCACTGACAAGTATTCAGTTGTTTATATTTACTCCTTTGGCTGATTGATCGGTGTAAAGCGTATTTAATCTCCATACCTTCATTTTATTTGCTTTTTTCATTTTAAATTTGCTTTAACCCTAACCCTAACCCTACGGTTAGGGTTAATTGTTTCAGAATCGTTTGTTTATGTAGTCGGCACTTAATGTATATCGGCTGAATGGACGTCAGTGATTGGTTGAAATTACAGAAATACGACAACTTTAACATGGAATAACTTATGGATTTCTTTTTTTTTTAAGAAGACTAAGAGAAAAAGATGTTTTATATGACACATTCTACCAGTGTTCCAAGTTTCAAAGTGTTTTGTTAATGAAAAATGTGGCCCCCGTTTTAAAAGAGATCCGGCGAAATAAATGAATTTGGAGTAGTGATGCGGTTGGGGAGGCTTGAGCCAAATTAACTGATAACCATTATTGTTCTTATCCACATGAAAAATTACGAGTTAGTTTCAAGCGTTTGGAATCTATTTGCGAGAAAAAAATCATTCTGACTTTTAATATAGAGTGTAGCCTTGACTACAAAAATGAACTATACATACGGATTGAGAGATGTGTGTGTTTTCCGTGATATTAAGTTTATATTATATTTTTGAAAAAAGTTGTTGTGATTTGAAAGAGATTTGACTTGTAGCATACTGAACGGCTACATTGAAACTCTTTTGTCGACTTAAGAGAACATTAACAGTGCTGATTTGATCAGTCTTAGAGGAAGATCATGAACTTCACCTATACCACATGACAGCCTTTAAAAACTATGGTATTTTGTACTTGCCACTCTGATTGTTAAAATATTAGAAATATCCATGCTAAGTATCCTTTTTTATGTTACTGCTTTATTCCTTTGGTACCGTTTTGCATGTTGACATATATTGATATTCAGATATATATTAATATTCAGCTATAAATGTTAATAATATTGGATCTACACATGATACAAATACACTTCTGACTGTCTATAAGAACTTTATTTAAACAGTTGTTATGCGATATCAACTCCTATTTGAACATGACAACATTCCTTTGTGACACATCGTGCAATCTGTTTTCCAACGCAGAGAAAACATTTTCGCTTGCTGCACAATAATTATATGGATTACTTCAGTGATTTGACCATAATATTATCTTAATAATGCTGTTTGATCAATAGATAACTGCGTTGACATGACCCCCATAAAAATAGACCACTGGGGGCAGCATAGGGGAAGTAGTTGCCAAGCATTTGGACCGAGAATACCAATACGCTAATCTGGAAAGTAATCATTCAAACACCATAACGTCATAGCGTGCCATCTTATTAAACCAGGTGTTATCTGAAAGAACAGTCGTTAACTCAGCTTCGATGAAATTCTGCAACAATGCAGGGTAGCATTCACCATTTGTGTTTAAAAAAAAAGTGGGATATATATAATGTGTGGCTTCCTAAGGATGCACGAAACATTGATTTGCAGAGAATCACGTTGCCAGACTTCTTAGGGTTTCTTTTGCATTTCCTCTGAATGTGGTAGTTGTAGTGATTCACTACTGATGTGAAAATATGCTTCATTAGAAAATTTCGTCTTGTCTAAAATAATCACTGGCATTCACAATTTTTAGAAATTATCTGCTAACGGTAATACACTCTTTTATAATAATCTTCTTGTAAAAATTTATCCAATGAATTTTATAATCATGTCAATTTAGTTGTGAACATGATTTAGTTTTATTTCAGAATATTGTACACTGCTGACGGCGGAATATTTAGTTAAGCAGATGCACACCAGAATGATTTTCTTTGACTGATGGCACATGCTTACTGGATAACAATCTACAGTTACACATACGCTACTAATTGGTAGTAGCTGGGTCGTGACCTATCATTTATTAACCCAGTTTCTTTAAACTTGTTTTTGTCCAATTTTTAGTTGAATGGTGGATCATTTGCTAGTATAAATTAATTTTCTTTACACGGATTTTACAGCCATAGCAAAGCTTAACTTCCTCTTCCATAGTCATTTATTTGCAGCAGATTACAGAATCTAAAAATAAATTATAAATTTTAATTAACTGGCAAGTAGTTAAAAACACTAATGAACAGAACTTTATAAATAACGCTTCTATATGCTGTTTATGGTAAATTTGTGAATTTCTACCACGTGTGTATGGAAAGTTAACTTTAGCAAAGTTATTTGCAAAAAACACACACACGCACACACACACACGTGTATGTGTGTATATGTGTATTTAAAGTAATGCATAATTCGCCCTCAGATTTTGTAGTCAAGTTTGCACTCGATAGTAGCCTAAATAGCTCAACAAAGATATACACGTTTAGTGTTCACAAACCAAATTTTTCACGCTTACTCATGCAATTACAAGCATCATAATAATGATGAAGACGATGATAAAGACAATGATGACGACGACGTCGATGACCATGTTGATGATGATGACGATCACCATTATCATCATCATTATCGTAATCATCATCATAGTGGTCATCATCATGATGTTCATCATCATTATTATCATAGACATGGGATTGTTGTTGCTGCTGTTGAGGATGAACTAAGCAGTGAGTTTGAGAATAGCAGTGATGCTGGCTTTTCAAGTGGGGTGGTGTTTGCGTGAGTAAAAGAGGACAGAGAGAAAGTTATGAAGGCGTTAGAGGGGCTAGGGTAATCAAAGAAATGATGAAGATGATGATGAAGAGAAGGAAGAGAATGTGGAGGGAGAAGAAGGGAAGGAGAAGGAGGAGAAAGACGGGAAGAACAGGAGGAGGAAGAAGAAGAAGAAGAAGAGAGGTGTAGAAGGAAGAAGTGGAAGAAGAAAAAGAAGAGAAGCAGGCGGAAGGAGAAACGAAGAGGAGGCAGGAAGAAGAAGAAGAAGAAGAAGAAGAAGAAGAAGAAGAAGAAGAAGAAGAAGAAGAAAAAGAAGAAGAAGAAGAAGAAGAAGAAGAAGAAGAAGAAGAAGAAGAAGAAGAAGAAGAAGAAGAAGAAGAAGAAGAAGAAAACAGGTGTTTTGAAGAAGAATAACACAGTTTGTAGCGACAGTGGTCTCCAATCGAAAGTTGACAAAAGATAAAAGGGAAAAGGCTTTTCAAAGAGGACGTTTCTAATACAAAGTAGTAAATTATGTGAATAAAATTATTTATATGAAATGAAAAGAAAAAGAAAATTAAATCAGTAGAATTAAATTCTCTTTTTTGCTGAAAGTCTGCCACAGTTACATAATTTTCTTTGTTGTTGCTGTTGTTGTTGTTGTTGTTATTGGTAGTGACGGTGGCATAGGCGATGGTGCTTCTTTTTATTTTACTCTGATAGAAAAAGTTTATCTATATGAAATGAACGCCTACCGCTGTAGAAGCGCGCAAGTACGGCACCTAGTTTGTCGGAATGGTGATGTGTTTAACACAAATATATAGAAGCATTTGCACATGTACCTATATGCATACGTGTGTATGTATGTATGTATGTATGTATAGCTCAAATTTATAGACAAACAAAGACAAAGTCTGGGGTAAGAACGAGCAAGTGTATTAATTTGACGTTCGGGAAAAATAGAAAAGTCCTTTACGTTTCGAGCCGACGCTCTTTCACAGGAAGGAATAAGAGGAAATAAATAGAGAATGAAAAAAATGTTGAGCTCAGTGGTCCAACATGATGATGTATATATATATATATATATATATATATATGCTCACTCACACACACACATATTCACACAAGTTCGCGCACGTAAATGTGCATGCTCCAATTCTGTTCGACATCTTCGAAACAGAAAAGGATTCTGTTTACTTTCATACACACCCGCATGAGAAACTACTCCTCCTGTTTTGACTCGAAGTGAAAACCAGAACACACAAAGTGTCTATCAATGATATGCTGTTTGCAAATGATGGGGCTCTTGTATCCCATTCGGAGGAGCAGCCGCAAACCTCTTGGACAGTCTTTCATGAGACTTTCAAGACATCCATTTGGCCATCTTCCTGAAGAAGACGAAAGTGCGTTGATGAATCACCTACTATTACTATCAATAACTGAAAACTGGAAGTAGTGCATGAGTTCGCATAGATTGGCTCCGCTATCTCGGACAACGTTTCATGTTGGTCTGAGATTAACCAACGAATTCGGAAATTAGTCTCAATGCTTTTAGACTGACAAATATAATCCAGGAAAACAGTGAATTAACGGTATGCCGAATGGTGTGAAATTCAATGTATCTGCTTCAGACAAAAGTGGTTCCTTTCACCTATCCAGCATGAAATAAATCCTAGACATCAAATGCACTCGATATCTATGCAGGAACAACCAAACAACTTTGAATGAAAGCAGAAATAAAAGTGAAAATAGATAACACACACACACACACAAAGAAAATAAATACACGTCGTGAGAGAAAAAATTGAAAAAGAAAACTGACTGCGACAGGTTGCATGGCTCCAAGAACATTCTTCTCCAGAACGTACTTCTCGAACGCAATTGGAGAAACTCTTCTCCTTTGTGAGTCGAATGCCTTCTGCGTATTTGCACATCCAAACCATCATGTAGCCAAATAGCAAGATATAAAGTGTCTTCCTTGTATACCTGCTACACATTCATCAACCGTCAGCATAATGAGCCTCCCGGGCACATAATACCTTAACCACTTAAGTTATGGGTCCACTTTTGATATCAGCCAACACATCACAGAATTTTTATAGTGTTTGTGCACATACATTTTTTTATGCCTCTATGCAATGTAGTTCATCTTAATCACCCACTGTAGGCCACCGGATCTCGTAGCAATTACACTATTATCTAAACAAGTTTCTTTTAACAGCTTTATTGCTCATGTTGCATAACTTCAAGCATCTTAGACGCAGGTTCAAAATATAGAATATTATCCATGCCAGAAATATATACTCTCTGATACAGGGACAGAATGCACTTTGTAGTTGAAACCCTTTCCCGCCGTTAATCACTAATATTCTTGAGTAACTCTGAAAGGGAAGAATTTGTTGATATTATTAATGTAATATCACTACCAAGCTTAGTATACAATATTTAGACATACATTATTTTATGTGTAATATATAGGTGCACTCCTATATATCTACTTATATTTATTGATGTAGTGCTATCTTTCTGTGAGAGAACGACACTCGCAAGACACTCACTGTGGAAACTAATAATAATAATACCCATTGTATCTGATTCTCTGTAAAGATAACTTCCTTTATCTTTTGTTTGTTTAAAAAAATAAAATGAGACCATACTAGGTCTATGTCTCGAAGGGTTTAGTAGAACAGCTAAGTAAAACCGGTTGTCAAGCGGTGGTGGTGAGACAAATACAACAATTATGACATACAATCACACACACACAGACACACACACACACACACAAACACACAAATACACACACACGCACACACGTGTGTGTATGTATGTACATATATGCGACGGGATCCTATCGGTTTCCGTCAAACAAATCCACTCGCAAATCTTTGGTCGTTCTGAAGTTAGACATAAGATACTTGCCAAGGTGCCACACTATGACAATGAACCCGGAACCATATTGTTGAGAGGCAAATTTCTTACTACATAGCCACGTATATATGTATGTATGCAACATAAGATTTAGGTCACGCCACCAGAAACCACAATATGCATATAATGAAGCAGAATACACAAGTAACTGCACAGTAAATATTTGGAGATAAAGAAGAAACTACTTAGTCACCGGATGCCTCGCTTTGATTAAGAAAGAATTTAACCTCAGGCATGACAGAGTTTGGTCTTGCATACGATGGAATTTATGTCTCATTATGAAACCTCATCAGAAAATTGTGGTAAAAGCATACAACAGGAACGGTCTCAGAAAACACTTTAGTCAAGCTAAGATGCTGAGAAACAAAAAAGATGTGCCTGTGAGCGAAAATAAACAAATAGAACAATAAGCAAACTAGTCTCGAATACACCAATACATGCAACCAGGAAGATCAAGTGCAATCCATCAGATATAGTTGTCAATGGCCGCTAGGTAAAGGAATGTCTAGAAATCGAAGTTTTAATTCTAACAGGTGATATACATGGATAACTCTTTTACCTTTCTACCTTTTTCGATTTTCGTTTTCCGTTTTTTAACATTCCACATTTTCTATATGCTTCCTTCTCAACTGTTCGCGTTTCTTTTATTATTCAATTTTTAGTTCGTTATGTGTGGTTTGTGCCTGATGAATATATATATATATACATACATACATATATATATACATATATATATACATATATATATACATATATATATATATATACGTATATGAAGTGGTATAAAAAAACTTCCGGAATAGTTTGTAGCACGCCAACAGTTGGCAGCATGCGGTTGTGTGCGCAGTGAGAGCTAGCAGCGACCTTCATGAGGCAGTGTGCCAACTGACATCGTTCTTTTTGCTTCACAAAGTGTAGCCTGCGATTTTGTCATGGACGAGAACAAAGACCCAACGTGAAATTTTGCGTTAAACTTGGGATGTCTACTACAGAGACGTGCAGCGTACTTTGGCAAGCTTACATCGACGAGGCAATGGGTCGTATGCCATGTTTCAAGTGGTGCAGGCGCTTCAAAAGCGGAAGAACGTCCCTAGAAGACGATAGGCGATCTGGGTGACATACTTCGACCGTCATCTCCGGAAATGTGGTATCCACTCCTGATTGAGTTGTTGTCTTGCAAACTTTGACATATTTTCTGTTGTATTTAATACACTTTCTGCAATCAGGAAGGACGAAGGTCTTAGCTTTCTTGATTTCGTTTTTTTTTCTCGTTCCATTTTTTGCTGTAAGCTTCACGTTTTTTCTTACCTTCTTATTGCCCGGCGTCCTTGCTTTTAAAGTATATATAACGCATAAACAGAGCCCGAAGATTGCCTTCACATGCATGGCGTATTTTATAAATGTGCCTGTTCAAGTATCATAATAGCATGAAACTATTAGTAACTCTTTCGGTTGTGTATTTAACTTTATATCTATCTCTCACTGTATGGAGTACTTTTTTGTTGATTATACCTCTATTAGATCTTTAAATTATGTGTGTATGTGTGTGTGTGTGTGTGGGTGTGGGT
>NC_068986.1:79267034-79268137 GCF_001194135.2 Octopus bimaculoides | reverse complement strand
TGTGTGTGTGTGTGTGTGTGTGTGTGTGTGTGTGTGTGTGTCTTCGAAGAAGAGAAATTCAGGGAAACAATATTCACTGGAATATGGGGTCTAAAACCAGAGGAGTTATTTTTTATAATAAATGATCATATCAATGCAGATAATGTAGTATCGCAAATGTACGCGTAAATACACACGTGCATTCATATATACATATGTGTGTGTGCAAGTGTACGTGCGTGAATGTGTGTGAGTGTGTATGTTTATATACATAAATAGACGAACACGTACACACAAGCGCACTTAAATACGCAAATAACATCCATACTTGCATATATGTATAGACAAGTGATTGATTTTGTATAGGTTTTGTAGGATATTTGTGTACGTGTGTGTGTGTGTATGTGTGTGTGTGTGTATGTTTGTAAGTTTGTTTTCCCCGGATATTTGTGCATGTATGTCGTTGTATATGAGTGTACGTGCATGTTTGTTTGTGTGTATGAGTGTGTATGTGCGTGTCGTGCGTGTGTGTGTCTATCTGAAGTAGAGTTGGAAATCTCAGTGTGTTTAACCATTCTCTTCACATTTGTAAACAGTTAACTAAGACAAACATTGTCAGATAAATATGGCTCCAGGTTCACTCTTTCCCTAAACAATGTTGTCTTTTACTCCCACCTCCTTATTTTTTGTAATCATTATCATCATCATCATTCTAATCATCATCACCATTATTACTGCAGCATTCGCAGTTTACAGTAATCACAGCACCTTCCCTTCCTCCTCCTTCTCTTCATCTTCTTTTTCTCTCAGCTTTCTCCCCTCCTCCTTTCCCCCCATATCTCCTTGCTCCTCAATTTCTCTCTTAACCTCCCATATCATTCTCCCTCCTCCCTCCTCCCTCTTCTCCACTGGTTGTTGTCGTTCTTCTTCTTCTACTTCTTTTTCTCATCATTATCATCATCATCATCATCTTCTTCTTCTTCTTCTTCTTCTTCTTCTTCTTCTTCTTCTTCTTCTTCTTCTTCTTCTTCTTCTTCTTCTTCTTTTTCTTCTTCTTCTTCTTCTTTTTCTCCTCCTCCTCCTCCTCCTCCTCAATCAATAATAATATTTACATTTTCGTTTTT
>NC_068986.1:79261118-79261811 GCF_001194135.2 Octopus bimaculoides | reverse complement strand
TACATGCACACACACACACAGACACAGACACACACACACACACACACACACACACACATACACACACACACACACACACAAACACATACATATATATATATAAGACACCGATGTCTTCAGAGCGGATCATTCCACAGGATAAATAAATACTAAAATAGGGATCAGAATGAGTGCGTATAGAAGCAATTATGGGGATATGCAAATTAGATATATCAAATATTTGAAGTACGTTAAATACATCAAATACAAAATATGTATACATGCAAAACAAGAGAAAGCAAAATGTGGAAACTTTCAGATGATGAATTTATATGAATATAAGGTTTAAGGATGGCATAAGGACTGCGATGAAGTCAATTGGAATGGCTCCAAAAGATATAGAAGTCCTCGCTTCAGATCGTGTTGGATGGCGAACAAGGGTGTGGAGTGGAGTGAAAGCAATTGAAGAGGCCAGGATGATGCAAGCAGGGCTCAAGAGACATTTAAGGAAAAATGTAAAGACTGAGAAGGTGAATGACAAGGACCTTTTTGTGTGCACAGTCTGTGACAGACCATGTCTGTCCTCGGCTGGCCTCACATCTCACCTGCGAACCCATGGAAAACAAACCTCATCCAGCTATTCTGATTATATGTCTGTGCACACGTTTGAATATGGTGTGTGCCAGAGGGTTTGCAAATCCAATGGGGGTCTTA
>NC_068986.1:79253742-79260209 GCF_001194135.2 Octopus bimaculoides | reverse complement strand
TATATGTATGTATGTATGCATGTATGTATACTTATATTCATATAAATAGGTTCAACTTACACAAAGTACAAACGACAGTGAAAATTATAGGGGCGGAATAAAGGTATTATAAGTCTAATCGCTGTTTATCGGGGCTCGGATATCCATAATAATGTTGGTGTTAGGTTGTTTCACATGAAATATCGTCTTCATATTTTGCTGTGATAAACTGCCCGAATGTTTCAATTACCTCTTCTCTATTTAAGAATGTTTTATTACTTATGAAAAGCTCAAAATGTTTAAATAAGTGATGATCAGTAGGAGAGATACCAAGGGAATAAGGAGGATGTTGCAAAATCTCATAATCCAGGCTTTGCAACTTTTCGAACATAGCTTGAAGAGTGTGAGGATGTGCATTGTCGTGGAGCAAAATTGGCTCATCTCTATTCACTACTCCAGGTTGCTTCTTTTTCAAATTCTCATGCATACAATCAGTTTCCTGGCAATACGATGTTGCTGTTGCCGTTTTTTTCTTGTTGCAAAAATGAATAATGAATAACTCCCTTCGCAGACCACCATACAGTGACCACTAACTTTTTACGGTGCAATGGTGTGTTTGGGTAGTGTTTAGGTAACTCTCCTGTATCTAATCACTGTCCTTATCTTCTGATGTCAAAGAGTATCCATTTCTCATCACAAGTAATGATTTAATGCAAAAATGGTCTTTTTCCAGTCGAGAAAGCAATAAGGAACACACTTCGTGGCGTCTATTTTTAATCTCGTTCAGTTGATGTGGAACAAACCCATCCATTTTCTTGCTTATTCCAATTTTTTTACGGG
Organism: Octopus bimaculoides; assembly: GCF_001194135.2. NCBI lineage: Eukaryota > Metazoa > Mollusca > Cephalopoda > Octopoda > Octopodidae > Octopus > Octopus bimaculoides. The sequence continues at coordinate 79,259,390 of NC_068986.1, read as the reverse complement.
TGTCCAAAAACAGTTGTGCGAGATATTTGGAGTTCTGATGAAAGTTTTCGAACATTTGTTCTCGGATTTTGTTCAACCAAAGCATTTAATCCTTTATGCCGAATAACTGATTTTGACCTACCCCTTGATTTATTTTCACGGTGATCATCCTCTGAACGAGAGCTTTGGAACCATCTCTGAACAGTTCTGATGTCAACAAAACCATTAACAAAAGGCCTGATTGATATTCCGTAGAGCTTCTGCGGTAGAGTGACCCAGTTTGTACTCATACGATAAAATCACTCAATAGTTTGGTTGTTATAGTTTTCATAAGGACTGTGGGTACAAATTTTTTATACCAATATTGTTGGGAAAGAAACAGAGTCAAGATTAAAGGCAAGGTATACATAATTGAATTTTTATTTGACTAAAGTAATAAGTAATTAAAAATGCGACAACCTAATTGATTTAGTCCATCACAAAATGCGGCCAAACGGATGCATTTAACTTTGGATGAGACGACCTCTGTCATCAGGGAAGAGAAAATCTTAACTTTCAGATCTTAATGCTGAAACGTTCAAAGGTGGAATGATTAAATGTGGAGGGCTAAGAGTATTGTAGGGGGATCTGGGGTTGTTTGGACAGGGAATGGATAGAGGAGAAAAGATAGTTCAAGGAGAGTGAGGGGTTAATAATGACGCTAGTAAGGAAGTAGTAGAGATGGAAAGTAGGAAGGTGAGTAGGAGGGTGGGGTTAATAGTATATTAATGGTAGTCTATTGTTTTGAGTTTGTTAAAATTTAGGGATGAAAGCCATAGAATTATTGGTTGAGATAATGAGAAAAGGAATGGCAGTTATTTGAGAGAAGTAGAGTGTGTAGTTCAGTGACAGAGGGAGATTACTAAGGTCTATAGAAAGGTATGAAAGAAGATAGAGGGGGTTACACCTCTGCATACCGCTGTACTAACCTCATTATTAACCCCTTAATAGCCTCATTGTTAACATCTCATTGTACTTGAACTATCTTGTCTCTTCTCACTATTCCCTGTCTTAATACCTCCAGCCCCCTTTAATACACTTAGCTCTCCATATTTAATCTTTCGATCTTTGAACTCCTCTGCATTATGTTTTGAAACGTAAGATGTTCTCTACCCTGATGACGGAACCTCGTCTCATGGTATGTTAAATGTATCCGTATGACCGCATTTTGTGATGGACTAAATCTACCAATATTATTAGGGATACCCTAGCTCCGACAAACAGCTGTTGGACTTATAATACTTGGACCCCTTTAATTTTGTCTGTCGCTTGTACTCTGTGTACATTGAACCTGTTTGCATACATATATATATATATATATATATATATATATATATATATCACCTAGCATCATAGCATCATAATTTTGAAATATCTATAAAACCGTCAAAAGCCTGTTTATTTTTGTTTTGCTAAAATTGCTGTTTCTTTTCAGATCTCATCAGAAAAAGGTAATTAAAATTCATTAAAATGACACAACTATCGGACTTTCAAAGAGCTCAAATTGTTGGTGCACGTATGGCAGGCGCTAGCGTAGCGAAAACAACCGAAACGTTTGGTGTATCAAGAAGTACTGTCTCGAAAGTAATGACAGCCTTTGAGACAGACGGAAAAACCTCCTCGCCGAAATGAAACTCCAGAAGAAAAGCAAAACTTTCAGATAGGAACCGTCGGACTCTTACGCGAATTGTTAGAAAGGATCACAAAAGTACTGCTCCCAAACTTACTGTAGAGCTTAATGACCACCTCGAGAACACAGTTTCCACAAAAACTGTTTGCCGGTAGCTGCACAAAGCCGGATTTTACAGGAGATATGAAATCAGAAAACCACTACTTTCAAAAACAGACACTGCAAAGCGTTTAGAGTGGAATAAAGCCCACAGAATTGGTCCCTAGAGCAATGGAAGAATGTTATTTTCTCAGATGAGTCATCCTTTACCTTATTTCCGACCACAGGCCGAGTATATATGTGGAGACAACAAAAAAAAACAGTTGACCCAGACTGCCTTTTTACAACTGTTAAACATGGAGGAGGATCTGTGATGATCTCGCGAGCTATATTTAAGGATTTTATCTGATCAAATTCATCCTATGGTTGCGGAACTGTTTCCGGAGGGAAACGCAATCTTTCAGGATGATAAGGCACCAATTCACACAGTTAAAGTTGTTACTGAATGGCATGAGGAACATTGTAGTGAAGTTGAACATCTTATCTGGCCACCACAGTGCCCAGATATCAATACTATTGAACATGTATGGTGCATTTTAGACAAAAACAAGTAAGGAGTCGATATCCTCCACCATCATCAATACAAGAACTGGAGACTGTTTTAGCTGAAGAATGGACAAAAATTCCTTTGGAAACGATTCAAACTTTGTACGAGTCCATATCTCGTAGAATTCAAGCTGTAATTACTGCCAAAAGCGGTCCTACCCCATATTAAAATTAATTTATTTGAAATGTTAAGGTGTTTCCATTATTTTGTGCAACCCCTGTATATACATATTTAGTATTTGAGGTATTTAATATATTTAATATATTTGATATGTCTATTTTGCTTATCCCCATAATTGCTTATGTATGTATGTATATATGTATGTATGTATGCATATATGTATGTATGTATGTATGTATGTATGTATGTATAGCTATGTCTACAGGTGTTTCTCTAACAATATGTGTGTCCGCGGATCTATTTGATAGAAAGCATAACAGCTAAGAACACCTCCATGCACCATATCCCATGACTCTTACATCATCTAATTTAAAATAATTGCTATCAATTACTGCTGCAGGACCAACGTCAAACGCTGAAGGATTAAATAATTTACTTGACATGATTTCGAAACCATTATGCAAATTAGTCCCTGGTTTCACCAGACATCATATAGACTTTCTAAACCACCTCCGAGAAAGAGTAACTATTGGGACGTCCTGTTTGTTTTAGACATAACCGACCTTGTTGCAGATATACCTTATGGATTAAGATAACAATAATAGAGTTCTGAATAGACAAATACTCACACACAATTCTGGAGAGTTCCCAAAACGATGTGTACTAGAAATAGTACGATTGGTGCTAGAAAATAATTATTTCTTGTTTGATAACTAAAATAGCCTTCAAATAAAAAGGACTGTGCAATGCACGGACGTTTATAAACATTAGTGATAGGATTTCTTGAAGAGAAAAGTATGCTCGATCTGGGACTATTGCTCATCTGCATATTCACAACTATTCAAAAGAAAACTGGAACAGAAAATGGAGCTTCATTTACTGGACATTTAGTAATTTAAGAAAATAAAATCGTCATAGTAGACCTCTACTGTAAGGACCGGACACACATCGGAACTTAGATTTTTAGATTTTGCCATTTCCCCCATATTAAAAGAAATATCCCATTTAATATGGCTAGACGAATATGTTCAAGAGATACAGACTTATATAAATGAAGGAGACGACTCGATGAAATGGAAGATATTCCCCCGGGAACAAAAAATATTTGTAAAACATACATCATACTATAACCAAGGTAAAAGAATTTCAATCCCTGAATTATGGAGGAAACCCCACAACAAAGGGGAAGAATAGATTGAATATTCCATTAGCAGTCGTGCTTAATTCTAGGAATAATAACATCTTGCATTCGGCAAAACAATACCGTCCAGTTTTGCACCAATCAAAAAATATTAGAAAAATAATTCAACAGTCACAATTTATTAATAACCGGAGATAATCATAAAATCTAAAAAGACTCTTAGAAAAGGTAAAATTAACTTCAGAAGTAGAAATAGTGAATATAACAAAAACTGGGTTTTGTGAATTAACTTAAGATGGCAAAAGCAAAAACATTCAAGAATGGGAAGGAATTGAAATTTAGTGCAAATATGAATTACAAAAAGAAAATCTCATTTACTGTATTACATATCTACACCACAATGAAAATTAAACGTGACAATTGGAATCAAAATTCATAGAGCCATTTAAGGTGCATACGCATCAGGTCCCAAAATAGCTCTTTCAGAAATGTCTCATGCGGTGAACATCTAGACATTTGTGTAAATGCAAATTTCACAATATTCACTTTATTTTTAACAAAGGTAGAAAATAATCAACTACAAAGCTTCTTTTCGCAACGTTTGTGTCAATCTCTTCTTAAGATTGTTTCAATATAATTAATAAGTTTTCATTTAAGAAAATCTTTGTTTTATATTGAAAAGTTTTTTATAAAAAAAAAGCTTGATACACAATAAATTTTTCCAAATATTTTAAAGATATAAACGTGGGTGCGCGTGTGCGAGTATTGCGTTCTGACTATGTCACTGGGTCTCTTTGTCACTCTTTTAAACTCATTCCTTCATATTTGATGATTTATATTGCTTCTTCCTCTCATCAACTCAAGTCTAATTTGTGTTTAGGTAGTGGAACGAATTTTTTCTATGATCTCCGTGTATTGCCAACAATAACATATACAGTGAGTGCAAAACATTTGAAAATAAACATAGAACCAATAGCGACAGTATGCATTAGACAACTTAATGGATACCACGAAGACCGAGAGCTCAAGTTGACAGCTTATCTTTGTAGCTGGTTTCAGCAGTTCCGGAGTGATATTCTTTAATTGAGTAGTTATTACATATAAGCAAGTATTCTAAAGTCAGCCGATTCTCACAGTTGCACTTACAGAACTGACACAATTGTTATATAAAACTGATTCAACAACTCTTTCAGGGACTCTGTTTTCCGTAATTATTTTAACAACAAACTAGCGAAATTATATAATTCAAATAATAGTATGAGTGTCGCTATACGTAAATGAATCTGCTGATCACGCATCTCGTGATCTTTTCCTAAATGATTCAACTTGTGGCTATATGACTATGATATTTGTGGGGGATTTTTACTGAAACTTCGTAATTCAAACAAAGTCAGCAAGATTGCTGTTGTGAACATTGTGATTACCCATCATTTACAAAAAGAGAGTGACAAAACTTAAACTTAAATAAAAATAAGATCATAGAATCAAAAGAACTATGACAAGGTTATATTCTTTCCTTTGATCAAGAACTAACAGAACAAGAAAATGTACATTATTTACATTCGACGGATATTTGTCGTCATGCTGTTCGTCATTAACACAACGTTTCGGCTGATATATCCTCCAGCCTTCATCAGATATCTATGGGAAATTTCGAACCTGGGTTCTCATTCCAAACGTATTTTTCGATGTTATTATTATTATTATTATTATTATTCAAGTCAAAGCTTGGAATCGAACTTGGAATCTTGGGGTTAGTAGCCCGCGCTCTTAACCACTACGCCATATGACCGCCGACAATGATGGAGTGAATTTTAGGGCTTATAAACCTAATACTTTTCTATCCTTCCTTAATACCGGTTCCCATATGCTGCTCATATCTGCACTCGGTCTGCTTCGGAGGTTGTTGTGTCCTAGCATATGTGCTGCCTCTTTTAGTTTTCATATTTTCTAGTGGTGTTCTCTGTCTATTATTTTAACTTCATCCCACAGGGGGATTTATTGATAAATCGGGTATAGCTGATCATGTATGGAAAAATGGAGACCACCTCCCCCTGTGGGATGAAGTTAAAATAATAGTGCAGATATGAGCA
>NC_068986.1:79251960-79253732 GCF_001194135.2 Octopus bimaculoides | reverse complement strand
CCCCTGTGGGATGAAGTTAAAATAATAGTGCAGATATGAGCAGCATATGGGAACCAGTATTAAGGAAGGATAGGAAAAGTATTAGATCTATAAACCCTAAAACTCAATCCATAATTGCCCACGGGCATATGGCGTAGTGGTTAAGAGCGCGGGCTACCATCCCCAAGATTCCAAGTTCGATTCCAAGCAATGACTTGAACAATAATAATAATAGTAAGAAGAACATCGAAATATACCTTAGAAATGAGAACCCAGGTTCGAAATTTCCCCAAAACACTTGATGAAGGCTAGAGGGTATATCATCCGATCTTAGTGATATCGCCATTCTTCAGTAAACTTTCGCATGATTATAGCAGCCAATTCCAGAGTGAATATCTTAATATCAGCCAATAAACTTTCATATCAATTAGATCTGTTCTTTCCTGATCTATTTCCACAAAGACAATTGAATGTAAATCTATCAAAAAATAAGTGTTGCAGGTGTCTGGCATGCTTGAAAATGTCACCAACATTTCTTGGTGTTATGTCGATGCCTCTCTAAACACAACTATGCACGCTTCTCATTTTAGCCGATCATCATAAAACTGGAGTTCCATGTAAATCAAACGAGCAATTGTTTACAATTGAGATGAAAACGAATCTACAGTAAATACATTTCTACAATTAGCATGGGCTCTTTGAAGGATTTCAATTTTGTATTAATTTTTTTTTTTTTTTTTTTTTTAGTTTACTTCACAATGCTTCTTATACTTTCAAAAAAAAACTAGTGTACGAGGTAAAGAAAAACATTATTCATAGCTCTCTTAAAAATTTGAGTTGCAGAAAAATATTCCGAATTTAGTTGTCTAGGAAATAACATAGAGGCCGCGTCAATTGGAAAGTGTTCAGCAGGCATCAACAAACTTTCTCTTTATATTATACTGAAATCAATTCACATTCAGTGAAACTGCAGCCTTTTCTATTTTTTAAATTGTAATTTGAGCGGGAGCAATCAAACTTCTTTGTTCCATTATTGTTCTCCCATTGAGCAGGATTGCTATTTATAAAAATTTCAATATATTTTATCTTATATATTCCTTTCACTTTCATTTTCAAAGAAACGTTAATAAAGATATGCAGGACTGATTGATTTTTATGAAGTTTTAAATAGTGAATCGTATATGCTGCTACAAATGTCTATATTTTTGTTTAAATGATTTAATGTATATGTGAATGTCATGTATATACAAACACATAAATTGAATATAAATATATATGATTGTGCATACATGTGTGCGTGTGGGTGCATATATATGTATGTATATGTATATATGCCTCTCTTACATATGTGTATATCTATGCGTGTAATGTATACTTGTACATTGCTATAGATCATTTTTATGTATCCATATATATATATATATATATGTGTGTGTGTGTGTGTGTATGTATGTCAGTATGCAGTCCATACTCATAATCGTAGGTATGCCCGCACACATATGTGTATTGATTTCTTGTATGAGGGAAATATGACTAAATACAAATTTATATCTATCAAAATTGATTTGGGAACTGAAAGAAAGTAAAATAGCATATATACGTAATTGGTAAGAAATTTCAAGTTTTTATTGCGATGCTTAGCGTAATCCGGTTTAACTTTTTCAGTACGGGTTCAACAGCTCTCTTAGCTTCGCACACTTGCTGCTTTATGATCTGTTCTTGAGAGAAAGATAGATCGGTATGTATGTTTGTATGTGTAAGTATGCGTGAGTGATATTTATATATATATATAT
>NC_068986.1:79250333-79251284 GCF_001194135.2 Octopus bimaculoides | reverse complement strand
ATATATATATATATATATATATATATATACTGAGAGAGAGAGAGATGTCATATACATATATGCACCACATTCTGCGGTGCACATTTTGATAACTATGGAGCTATTGTATTCTTTCTATTTTTATGTTTCCAACAGAATGAGACGTAATATTCACTTTCCAACAACATATCTCGGAAAATCGGAGTAAGTTTTACAAGCTGCTACTTTTTAAAGAATTATTTTCAATCATGTAATATATCTGAATAGCGGCATAATGATAACTAATAAAAGAATGAATTAAATGAAAACAGAAACCGATGAAATTTATACTCATGTGAAAAATATAGAATGTAAAAATGGATCTCTCTTTCTCTCTCTCTCCCTGTGTCTTTCACACACACACACATACACACACACACAAACACACACACAAACACACACACACACATACACAAATTTGCATACACACATATACATATATAACATGCATACCAATTTATCGTTCCCCCTAGCTTTCGGAATACATCTGTATGTGAGACTTAGAAATATTAATATTTCTATTTTTGAAAACCAGTGGATGTATTCCACTGAATTTAGGTAAATAATCCTTCGTACAGACGGTCAATAGCAATACCTGCTGTGATCGGCTGCTCTACATTGATTAAGGGCAAACAACCTGAAACTAGTCTGTAGATGCCAGACCAGCAAGGAGAAGCGGTTGACCTCCCCTGTTCGAAGGTTATAATGGACACAGGTTCCATGGCCTCTTGGAGCTAATCAACGGCAGCATTCGTCCTACTTTTTGGACTGCCATGTTGGCTTAGCGATAACTATTAATATATATATATTATTCTTTGTAAGCCTACTACTTATTCTATCTGCTTCTTTTGTCAAACCGCTAGGTTTCGGGGACAACATCGGTTGCCAATCGATGGTGGGGGGAGGGAACAAACACAGATACAAAGACACATA
>NC_068986.1:79244102-79246832 GCF_001194135.2 Octopus bimaculoides | reverse complement strand
ATATATATATATATATGTATATATATATATGTGTGTGTGTGTGTGTGTGTGTGTGTGTGTTTGTGTGTGTGTGTGTGTGTGAATATGCTTATGAGCGTATGTGTAAATATATATATATAAATACGTATGCATTTGTGTGTGCGTTAGGCAATGCATTCATGAATATACGAAATGTAGATCAATCATATCTATGTTTGGTCATAACCCTGTTCGATTAGGGAAGGCTTGGGACTAATCAACTATAACTCACTTTCTTATTTCTAGAGAACATCCACAGAATCGAACCAGCTTTTAGAAATGGCAATGACTCAGTAGTCACTTAAAATATCAATTTAAATGAATGAAATAGACGAGACAAACATAGTGCTATAGACATAAGGAAATATCAGAAAATATAATTTCCACCACTATTCTGTTCTGCCAATCCACCGGCCATATGAAAAGCAAAGTTTATGTTACTGGGATAAATCTATTATCAATTTATTTAAAATTAGTATTTTATTCAATTTTTTTTTCAATCGTCCAGTTCACAATTATTGCTTGTTAGCGATCAAATATTGAATAAAAGTATTTTTCTTTATATTCTTTATGAAGTGGATTTCATTCGTTTACTAAAGTTTTGAATATTTTTGTTTTGTTTTGTTTTGATACGCAGAACAATAGTTTTGTAGCTATAATCTCGTTTGTACTACATCACTGCATCTAACTATTGAAATCGAAAACGTCATTGAAGCGAGGAGCACGTATATTGTGTGTTTGTCGAGAATACAAAAAACCGCCAGTCGCATATAGATCACTGTATGCAGGAAACTCGGAAAAGCGACGAAGAAAGACGTTCTAATCTTGATTAAATATAAATGCATTCACCCGCACCAGTCCCACCACTACCAACAACACTACAACGTCATCATTTTCAGCACTACATTGTCGTCATCTTTGTTGTCGTCGTCATCATCATCGTCATTATCGCCATCTTCATTGCCACTATTTCACGACCGTTTCCTTTTTCTGAGGTCGCAACTGTTGTATAGGTTGTTACGGTGTGCAGTAAATTGCACACACAGCAGTTATAAGTATCCAGCACACACAGAGGCACACATTATGTTTGTATGCATATATACATGTGTGTGAGCGCGTGTATATATGTATATATATATATATATATGTATTGATATATGTATGCATGTATGTATGTATGTGTATATATATGTATGTATTGAAATATATATATATATATATATATATATATATATATATATATATATAGAGAGAGAGAGAGAGAGAGAGAGAGAGAGAGAAATAGATAGATAGATAGATATATGTATTACTAAGTTTCAACGACTGCAGCCATGCAAGGGCACCGCTATATACTTTGCTATACTTTCACTAAACCTCCTCTCGTGTGTGACATTTGATAGAGGAGGGAGTTTCACGTTGCTGCCCTCATCTTTGTTTCCTGCCTTGAGGTAAGTTCATTCGGAACCATTGACAGAAAGGAGATCCATATATATATATATCACACCATTTGTCAACAAACGGGATATATTTTCTCTGACAAATCGCGGTGAGTAGCATGTTCCTCAGTTTGAACCATGTATCAAGCATATTTGGACTGATGATAACATCACAAATTATATATATATATATATATAAATATATGTGTGTGTGTGTGTATATGTATATATATATATATATATATGTGTGCGTGTGTGTGTGTGTTTGTGTGTGAGTGTGTGCGTATAATTTTGACATTACCATTTTGCTAAATCAGCCACTGAGTCATATAGTAAATACTCTATACTGACAGGTAGGATTTTACTTAACCCTAAGCGATGGAATGTTCATTACCATAGGCGTTAATTTCAAGCGAAACTAGCTTGCTAGTATCGTGATCTCGCTCGCTGTATGGCGGTTATCCCCCCTGTTAGTATATACAATATGCTTTTTGTAGCTATAGGGCTCTTGTTTCCAGCCATGTAGGTGCTATTCTGCACCCTCAGTCATTATTAGTGATAATATGACAATTGAAGTTTTCCTTTTTGGTTTTATATTGCGCCTATATACGTTCATTATTTTCCCCTCTTCCAAATCCACTCACTAGGGTTCGATCGGCTCGAGGTTATAGAAGAAGACTCTTGCCTAAGTTGCCAAGCAGTGGGAATGAAGTCGGAATCATGTGATTAGGAAGAAAGCTTCTTATACATGTGCGTATATGTGTATGTTGTTGCTTATCAGAAGTGGAACATAAGAATAAATATATAAAATAGAGACACAGGGAAGACATTAGTATGTTCTAGGCTGTGAGGTAGTAAGAGCTACTCAATGTATCAACACATTCCTTGGTAAACTAAATGGCTGCTACTACCTCACAGGCTACGACAGGCAGATAAGATGCTCTTGATGCCAAGAATTTGAGTTTTCATAGACAATATTTATATATCGTTTGAGGAATAACAACTAGTTCTCATGATTCAGGGAAACGGTTACATAACGAAATACCTGCAACACTGAAGAACTACGTTGTGTGGAAACAATTGTGGTGATTACAAATATATGTCCAACTGTACTCTTTCTTGTTGACTCTAACTTATTCAATTATCTATTCGCACACTACAGAAGATACAATGCAAACCTGGCAGCGCATATAATACGCTAGTAAATCTGAAGGTGGATGAGATTTATATTGTACTCTACTACGTTCTTAACAGTATATAATACATCTATATATAT
>NC_068986.1:79235094-79242494 GCF_001194135.2 Octopus bimaculoides | reverse complement strand
ATATATATATATATATATATATATATATATATATATATATATACATATGCACAGACATATATGTTTATGGGTCTTTGTTTCTCCGCCACTGTTGCTTGATCAACGATGTTTGTGTGTTTACGTCCCAGCCAACCGGAGTTTCGTCAAAGGATACCGATTAAATAAGTACTAGGATTAAAATATAAGTACTGGGGTCGATTCTTTCAACTAAAATTAATCAAGGTGGTGCTCCAGCACAGCTGCAATCTAATGCTTAAAACAAGTAAAAAATAAAGCATATTGTATATCATATACGCTATATATTACAGTTTAACACATCTATCTATCTATCTATCTATCTATCTATCTCTTTTTTTCTCTCTCCTTCCCCCTCCCCAAAAAGAAAACCTCTACATTGTATTTGTTCCCTCTGTTTAAAGCCCTGTGTGGCTAATAAAAGAAATATATCCATCTATCTATCTATCTATCTATGTATCTATCTATCTATCTATCTATCTATCCGTTTGTCTGTCCATCCGTTTGTCTGTTTATCTATCTATCTATCTATCTATCTATCTATGTTACCATATAAGTATGTATGTTTGTATATCTATGTGTCTTTTAGTAGTATTGTTCGGGGAGAATTAGCGTTACATGTACTTTATACTTTTGTTTTTGATTTGTACACAATACTCTAACAATAGGGCTTGTATGGTAAGTGAAAGGAGAAAAGTCACAAAGGGCAGAGAGTAAAGATTAGAAGCACGCCGTTTCCATGACAACAGTGAGCAGTATACTTTAGTTACAAATGGAAAGGTGTATGGAGTAAGAATGTTGCATCTCTGGCATATTTTAAATCTACTTCATCATCCACGGCATCTTCAGTATCTATAGTCGCAGTTTACAACACGTTTAAATACACCTGGAGACCAGGGAAAGAATGGCAACAGCAGCAACGACATCAGTAACAACAGCAAGTTTGATTCTATTGGCTTCTTCAACCTCCGAGAAATAGCTGTCAAATCTCCTTAAAATTACACCATGTCATAAAAATTGACGGAAGCAGTAGCCACAAGATCAACAGTAATGCTGCTAGCAAACACCAGCAAGGCAGATGTATATTTTTTGCTCGATCTTTCAGAAATAGCTACCAAACCACCTTCAACTTCTACACAAGGACACAACACGTTTTCAGTAACTGTGGTTGTTTTTGTTCTTGTTAGAGGGAAACTGTGGCATCAGCTATTCCGTTCCAGTGGTAACGATACTGTGTGCCAAAGCAAGGTGTTCTCGAGTGTACTTTATCCAATAGGCAATTCTTTCTCGGTATGATGGTTTGATGTGAGAGAGATTTGGCTGTTGTTTCTAACTGTTCGTTCGAATGAATTTTTTGAGTGATCTCCCTTGTTGTCTAGCCTCGGTAAGGCTTGAACTGGCGGCTATAAATTCCAATAACAATGACATCAACAACGACGACAACAACAACAACAACAATAACATGAACAACAACAACTACTACTACTACTACTACTACTAGCAAATGTGCAAACATGATGGAAATTTTATTTAAAAGCGTCATTGACAATAGTATCAACATCATATACATTGACCTATCGCTCCTACCTCTTCACTCACACTATCCCTCTCTACCTCTGTTCCTTCCATATTTATCTTTCGCTCACACTTCCCCCCCCCCTCTCTCTCTCTCTCTTTCTCTCTCTCGGTTTCTCACTGTCACTTCATCTTTTTTTTTAATCATTAACATCATGGCCATCATCAACAATTGCATCGGTAACAGTTGAAGCAGCTTAATCACTTACTATTTATTGTCACAAGAAACAATGTTGTTGTTGCTGTTGGCACTCCGTCGCTTACGACGTCGAGGGTTCCAGTTGATCCGATCAACGGAACAGCCTGCTCGTGAAATTAACGTGCAAGTGGCTGAGCACTCCACAGACATGTGTACCCTGAACGGAGTTCTCGGGGATATTCAGCGTGACACAGAGTGTGACAAGGCTGACCCTTTGAATTACAGGCACAACAGAAACAAGAAGTAAGAGTGAGAGAAAGTTGTGGTGAAAGAGTACTGCAGGGTTCGCCACCATCCCCTGCCGGAGCCTCGTGGACCTTTAGGGGTTTTCGCTCAATAAACACACACAACGCCCGGTATGGGAATCGAAACCGCGATCCTATGACCGCGAGTCCGCTGCCCTAACCACTGGGCCATTGCGCCTCCACTACAAGAAACAAAGATAAACATCATCCTTCAATGACCAAACTTGCCCCACTAAACTGAAACAGCAAAAACACAAGTCTCCACCATCACAATCATTACCACACTAATAACCACACTAACATTATCACTACCAAGATGTGTCTATGGACACGCAATCTACGAGAAATTGCAGCCAAAATCACCTTCACATTACACTGTAGTGTTTTAAAAGGAATATATAAAGCAATGTAGTGCTTTGTGATAAACAGACGGTTACAGGTACAACGCCTTTGATCCTAAATATTCTCAATCAGGGTTAATCTGGTGCTGGTTGTGGATGACAGTGGCTTAGACAACAGACATAACAACAAACTTTGGACCATCGCCAATAGATGTCACCCAGAGCAATAAATAGGCCTGAAGGTGGTCATTCAGCGCTTCGAAATAGCAGCCAAATTTCATTCATATTTGATCATGAAAAGATTAGAAGGTTACTTCATGTCATGAAGCCCTTAATACTATGTTGGAGGAAATGTCATGATAGTCAAGGCTGGAACTGTGTCTTCGATTTTTAGGTTTTATCGATTAGGGGTTGACTTGAAAATTAACATTAATAGCATCATCATCATCCTCCTCTTACAAAAGAGCTAGCAACAGCATCACCACCACCAAAGCCACCGCCACCACCACCACCACCACCATTACCACCATCATCAGTGTTGCCGTCACCATTACTACTAACAGTAGTAGCATCATTGTCACCAGCACTACAACCATTACGATGATAGTTTTACGAACACTACCACCAACACCACCACCACCACCACCACCGCCACCACTACCACCGTCACCGACATCACCAGCACCACAATATAGTCAACGATGATCGTACCACCACCACCAACAACAACAACAACCACGTAACCGCTACCGTCACTGCAAGGACATTGCTACTACTATTAAACTACCACCACTACTATCACTACTATTATCGATATACCTACCACCCCGACCATTACAAACACAACCACCAAAACATCACCACCACCACCGACCACCACCACCACCACCGCCACCACTACCACCACCACTACCACCACCACTACCACCACCACCACCACTACTACTGCTAACCACTGCTACTGATAACGCACATAAACGACGTCCGTAAGAAATGTATAGATCAGCAAAATGAACGACGTCGTCGTTGTCAACGTCATCATTGTCCTTGTCATCGTCGTCGTCCACGTTCTTCTCGCCCTCCACTTCCTCTTCCCCTTCCTCTCCTTACTGCTTTCCCTCCTCCCCTTCTTCCAACTCCTCCTCCTCCTCCCCTTCCATCTCCGCCTCGTCATCATCAACATCGTTGTCACTAGGACTGGAAGCTATCACCTACAAAAAAACAAAAACAGCCACAGTCAACATGAAAAATCAACAACGACAGAAGCCCAACAACATCAACAATGACTGTACTACCACAGTGACAGCAATAGCAACAGTTATGTGGATGGTAGGAAAACAGCAAAGTAGCTGGGTTGACAGGTAGATAGGTAAATAGGTAGATAGGTACATATGTTGACAGATAGATAGATAGACAGATAGATAGATAGATAGATTCCTAAATAGATATGTAAGCAGAGGTTAGAACGATAGATACATATTCTTTTATTCTTTTATTTGTTTGTCATTTGACTGCGGCCATGCATAAACCTACGTATATTTGCATGTGTGTGTGTGCGTTATGTATGTATATACCTGCATCTATCTATCTATCTATCTATCTATCTATCTATCTATCTATCTATCTATCTATCTATCTGTATTATGTCTGTGTGTCTGTATGTATGTATTTATGTATGTATGTATGTATGTCTATCTATCTATCTATCTATCTATCTATTCTATAAATACAGAAAGATATATGTATGAATGTAGGCGTTTATATACACTTTAACATACATAGTTAAAAGTCTGAATATGGAAATAAACAATAATAAAACTAAAACACGAATTGCTGTTGTGACTAATTAGCAGTACTATTAATCAAAAGAAAGCTTAACATGACCATCGAAATTTTCTTTTTCTTTTTTTCTTTCTTTTGTGATATCTTCGACTACCTTACCCAATATATATTCTCTCTTCTATGACAGTAGATTATGATTTGAGGATGATTTGACTGCTATATCTAGCAGTTTGCGTAAAACAGCATGAGATGGCGGTTCATTATAATTCGATATATCTGTGTCCACCCACGTGGATATTTGATAATATATTCAACACCTACACAGAAAATTCGGTTCAGCGTGCTAACAAGGGAAACTACGTGGTTGTTCATCTTGCTAGAAATAGTAAACAAATCTACCTCAAATACCACCCTACTGTTTTAAAAAGGGACGCTTTCAATGATTTGATCCTTGGTTGCCTACACATATGACAGAGACGGGATGGGCCCGGCTTGAAAACTTTCGATCATAGGAGTGCGAGATCAGAACATACCTGGTGCTAAACAATAAAAATCAAGAACGATATAAACAAACATTATAAAATCCATTTCAGTAACATGGAGCTAATCAACAACAGCCCTCGCTTCAACTATTGAACGGGAGGAGGAGACTCTATGTGGTCTATTAACAAGCTAGAAAAATCAGCCAACTCTCCCTCAATGTACATCCTACCGTCGGACGATGTATCTGTAGATGTTTTCCAAATGATGCGATAGTCACGCTTGGATATCATTTCCTATTTCTGTTCGATCAGGACTGAGCAAGGTCTAAACAACATCCGAGTCAACGAACCAACGTGGGAGGCTCTATTATAGGTTGACTAAGTACGGTAGCTAAATCTTCACCCTTAAAGGAAGGACACTTTAGAAAATATAAGACACACCAAAAAAAAAAAAAAAAGCGGAAAAACATTATAATGATGTAAACAGGTATACACAATGATAGAAATAAACAAATGTATAAAAATAAACGGGATGGAAACGATGGACCAGCAGTGACTCGGGGCTAAACAACAAGCCGCAGCAGCAGCAGCAGTAACACTTGCTTCAAAGATTTTCCCATAGATATATTTACGTCAGCAACTGTCAGGTGTTTCCCTGTTCTCCATATTATTTCTCTAAATGATTCCATTCTTTGTTCTTATGGTTGACAAATTCTTCGCCTTTCTCTGTGATTCGAACAACCTCCGCATTTTTAAAGATGATCGCTGCTGTTGCAGTTGTTGCTCTTCTTCTCCTTCTTCTTCTCCTTCTTCTTCTTCTTTCTTCCCCTGTGCATACACACACACGCACAGATACATATGTATGTCTATGATCTCTCTCTCTCTCTCTTTCACCCGCTCTCTCTCTCACTCTCTCTCTTACTCTCTCTCTATATGTGTGTGTGTGTGTGTGTGTTTGAGTGTGTGTGCGTATGTATATATTCATGTATATATGTGTTTATATACTATTTATATATATATATGTGTGTGTGTGTGTGTGTGTGTATGTGTGTGTGTGTGTTTATTATATAGTATATAAGCACACTTATATATATGTGCATACACGTTTACACATTCATAGATAGATAGCTACACATACATGCATGCATACATGCATACATGCATACATACATACATACATAGTTATAGATCTAATACATCATACATTATACGACGATGCAATTATGCTGTCGTATTCTCACCGTTTTTGCTTCCTTTCTTTCGCTTTCTCTCTCTCTCTTTCTTACTAGTTTATGACCCTTTCTCTGTTATACATTTAAGCTATGTAGATTATATAACTTCTCGTTTCTTCCTCCTGACTCTTTCTCTTCCATTTTCTTTCTTTTGGTTCAACCATTGTACTTTTACAATTGTTCGATTTATTTGTATATTAAATATTAAAATTAAGAGTTTATTATCTTCACTGTCACCAAATATTTGTAATTTTTGTTTTTCTGCTTTCTTAAATAAAGATAAGTGCTCATGAATAAACGCCGAATTCTCAGTATCTGGTTGAACATGCGCAAAATCAATATATACACACCCACGGTTTTCAAAGTAAAAAAGAGCTTTCATTTTAATACGCAACCTTGCGAAATTATATCTCGGGCTTATTCCAATACTGATGTTACATATCTACCAAAAATAGAATTAGTATTTTCTATAAGTCACGCATCCTCAGTAAACTTGACATATCTCAACAGAAACTAGTTTCAAAAATGGCACTCCTCAAAAAGATAGATTGGTATATAAAACTGTTTTCTGCAGTTAAGTGTAATGCAATTTTGAATGGCTACATCCTCTTTCCGCAGTAAAAGTGTTAAAATTCGTGTGGAGATACATTGAGCCATCTTATAAGTATTTAAGTATGAGATTTAATGACAGAAGGCATTATGGAC
This sequence comes from Octopus bimaculoides, assembly GCF_001194135.2. Classification (NCBI taxonomy): domain Eukaryota; kingdom Metazoa; phylum Mollusca; class Cephalopoda; order Octopoda; family Octopodidae; genus Octopus; species Octopus bimaculoides. Next base: position 79,235,918 of record NC_068986.1, on the reverse strand, counting down.
TTCCTGTTTTAGACTATTGAAGTACTTCTATAGCAAACAATATTTCGTTTTAGTTTTGGCCTTTTATATAAAACATAATGTTTTGAACTTTCACGATTCTCTACATTTACTCATTGACCTATGAGAGACTCACTGGTCCGTACATCGTCACTCACTCTGTAAGAAATAACAGATAAATCTCCCTCATATTACACTCTATTGCCTTAAAAATGCAAGAAGACGTTGGATGATATAGCCCTATATAAATGTAGCTGCCGCTTAAATCCTACACCTCATGAGAAAGGAAACATTTATGGATATGAGGGAGTGAAGAAAAATATAGAAAAACTCAAATATTTCCAAAAGAAAAAAGAAAAAGGATACTAGACGGATAATAAAAAATGAAAGAAAAAAACTGCTCTTTTTCCTTCACTGGAAATGTGGGAATGCGAAGAACACAGCTATTTCAAAACTCCACCTGCTACGAAACAAAAAGTACTTAACTACGGAAGTTGGAATGGCTGTTTGATCGGGGCTGAAATGGGATTAAACAATGGATAATATGTTTCTTTTTTAATGTTTGTCTTGTATTTCAATCAAACGCTTAAATACAATATAAACTATAAAATACAGAGTGCGCCATAAGAAACAGATAGAAGGCACGAATAAGCAATTACATATACACCCATATACACATGAATACACACACACATAAATATGTATCAATTTATGTACGCATTTATGTATGCATATGTATATATATATATATACATACATACATATATATATATATATACATACATACATACATATATATATATACATACATACATACATATATATAT
>NC_068986.1:79230843-79232389 GCF_001194135.2 Octopus bimaculoides | reverse complement strand
ATATATATATATATATATATATATATATATATATATATAATGGGCGAAGAGACGAGGAGACGCTAATGTAAGCTTACAATAGAAATACAGAGGATTAGTGCTCGAGATGCTTCAATGTTTTTAAAATCCATCTTCCTGATCAGGGCAAAAATAATTCCGCAGAACAAATGTAAACGATGTTCAAATACTCATAAATGGCATTGTATCCTTGCAATATGGGCAAAAGATACATGATTGAAATGAAAATATAACTTTCGAAAGAACAAAAAGCTCTTACAATGTTCTTTACAGCTGTTTCAAAAATTCAGTGATTGTTACTCCCAGCCATATGTATTACGCAAAATGTGCTGATCTGTATCGAATAAGTAAAAAAATTATAATTACATAAAAATTGAAATCTATATTAATCAATGTTAATTTTTTGTGTCGATCTTCCACTAATAATTTCTTTTTTATCCCAAATGAACTCTGATTTAGTGTACGACCTCATTGGTTTACTTCTACCATACCAACAACACACGCATTTTCCTTCAAATTTGGGGTGGACTTCATGGAGACAATGGTTGACTCGCTGCTATTTGCTATTTCAAATTTGGTCTTGAATTATCCGCAAAGTTCTGTATAAAATTTTCTATAATTTCCTTCATCTATTACCGTCAATACTTTTAAAATAGCTAATTTCTTAATTCGTTTCTGAAAATAAACAGATCATCATACAGACGGATAAGCTACATAGGTTATATGAACAAACAGGCACACATACGCAAATGAAGACTGAAATACATGACCGTTAAATTATAAGGCACCAAATGAAAATGACTCTCCCCAGACACAACGAATAATTTCTTAATATTTTGGAGATTACTTTAGATCTAAATTCAGGCTTATACTTACACGTTCACAACTAATAAATATCTCAAATATATTACTATTAGATTAAACCACCATAGATCTTTCTTTAATAGTACTGTTAATAGTGTTTCTATTAGAATTTCCAGTCTATCCACAAATGAAGTTATCTATAATCATGAACAGCTAGCTAGCGCATTTTCAGACAAAATAACTTACATTTCGAATACTAAACTCAAAATTTTGCTTGTAGAATTAACTTCACACAATACTACTACTACTATATGTATACAAACATGTGGCGTGGCTGTGTGGTAAGAAGCTTCCATCCCAACCACATAATTACGTGTACATTTTCACTGCGTGGCACTTTGGGCAAGTGTCTTCTGTTATAGCTTCCAGCCGACAAAAGCCTTGTGAATGTATTTGGTAAAAGGAAACTAAGAGAAACCAGACGTATATATGTGCGTGAGTGCGTGTCTGTGTGCGCGTGTGCATGCATGTGTGTGAGTGTCTTTGTATTTGTCCCCCATCGCCGCTTGCCAACCGATGTTGATGCGTTTGCGTCCCCGCAAGTTAGCGATTCGGTATAAGAGCCGATAGAATAAGCACTATGCGTGAAAAATAAGTTCTGTGGTTGACTTGTTCGACTAAAATCCCTGAAACAAGTAAAAGAATATATATATATATATATATA
>NC_068986.1:79227869-79228968 GCF_001194135.2 Octopus bimaculoides | reverse complement strand
CACGTGTCTAAAACGGAATAAAATTCAGCACTGAATATTCCGGGTATATATTTAATTAATAAATTCAATAATGGGATAAAAATCTTTTACAAGAATTTTATCAGGAAACTAGCGTGCAAAAAAATTGATGAGGGAAATTTCTATTCCCAAGAATATAATTATTCGTTTATATTTATATAAGGGCATTACTACAGAATAATGCCACACACTAGACTGCCCAAATAAATACAATTTGCTACCGAATGCGAGGATTGGTTTGCAAGATTCTTTATGTGAGTTTGTGTGTTGAAGCATATTCTGTTGTGTCTGAGGGGAGTCATTCTCTTTTAGTGCCTTATAATTTAACACACTCAGCGGTAATATTTCCACTCATTTACTTACTTTTTTTCAAGAATTTTCGCTGCGTCTTGCAAACTTTTGAATAGTGGTTTACTCTGTCCATTATTCAAGCTGCGTTCTTTTGGTTTGGTTGTGCGCATGTGTGGGGGTCAGTGTGTGCGCGCATAGGCATGTATGTATGTAGGTATGCATGCATGTAATTGTGCATGCATGTATATATGTGTGTACGTATATATATATTTATGTGTGTACGTTTACATGTATGTATTCTGCATTTTCATGTGTTTGTGTTTTTTATGTGTGTGCGTTTTCATGTGTGTGTGTGTGTGTGTATGTGTGTGTCTGTGTGTGCATGTCTGAGTGTGTCTGTGTGCGTATGTGTTTGGGGACTATGTACTGTGTCTGTATGTATTGATGTGTATCTCCATATGTGTGGACGTGTCTCTATATGTGTCCTTAGGTGAAATGAAGTGTGTGTGTATATGGTCATGTGTTTCTGTTCTTCATTTGCGTATGTGTGTGCTAGTCTGTTCATATTATCTATGTACCTATCCGTCTGTATGCCGATTTGTTTACTTTCATATCAATTTGCCTACATACATGTGCATATACATATACATAGACACACACGTACATACATTTACATAACAGCCCACTAACTATTCTACCTGTATATAAATATAAACTGTGGGTATGTGGGTATGATTATCCACTACGTATATTTCCTATTTAGTACTGGGGATGTTTCATTTATGAGGAC
>NC_068986.1:79224653-79227544 GCF_001194135.2 Octopus bimaculoides | reverse complement strand
TTAGTCTTTCTGCAATGATCCAAGATGTCTCTCCTATGTATATCATGTTCATGTCTTTACAAGCATCTTCTATGCATCTTATGCTGTAGGCTACATTTCTAGTTCTATAGTTAATGCCAGGGCTAATCCTATATACCATGCAGTTATCATTGGTGCATACGGTATTCTCAAAGGGGTTTCGTCCTACATAGTTGTGATCTGATGGAGGTCCCTGACTTTTCAACAATCTTAATGTTGAGTTTGGTCTCCTTTAGAGTTTTCCTAAATCTACGGGCCAGTTCTCCATGGGCTGTGGCCTCTACAAACATCACTCCTTGATATTTGTCGGATTTATACCACTTGTTCACCCTGTTTGCTTTGTCACAAGCTCTTTGTATCCTATTCCAGTCTTTGCTTCGATATCTAGGGCAGTTACCACTGGTTTCATTACATATAATATTATGTAACTTCTTTCTAGCACCTCTGTATACTCGAACGCTATCTTTCTGATCTTATCCCGAGAACTGCATGCGGTGCATGAAGTTCTGCACATGTTTCTTCGTTTCATAGGGTTTGCATAGTGGGGACACGTTGTTCATTATCGTAACTAAGTCTGCTATCAGTATGTTAATTTTCATGTTGTGTGACAAAGCTAAGTTGTTGTAGACAATACATTTCGAAGCTACGGGTTTCATGTAATAGAGAAGGGGGAGCTGCACTCTGTTGTTTACAGACTCTAACCAAAGTTCAGTATCGAGGACGGGGAGTCTATTGCTGGGGTGCTTAGTGGAATACTTTGGTGGATGGAGTTAGCTACTTGCTGGATGTTCTTCATTATGTTCCTCTCAGTTTCTACATTACCGGTAGTAGAGTTGGTTTTAACTATGATATTAATGTCGCCTATATACCCACAGTATAGTAGAGGAGTTGTGGACTGTTCTGCTAAGTATTGCTTAAGTTTTCTGTCCTATGACCTGGTGGGAAGCTAGTGGTTCGACAAAAGAGACCAATATAATAAGTATCAGGCATACAAAGAATAAGTTCTGAGGTCGATTTGTTCGACTAAAGGCGGTACTCTAGCATGGCTGCAGTCAAATGACTAGAACAAATAAAAGAATAAAAGAATATATATACACACCCATATACATATATGTATATATACATATCTATAATTCAATATTTCCATTATTTCATATATATATATATATATATATATATATATATATATATATATAATATTTCCCCTTCGGTATTCCTCTGAGCTCAGTAACAGGACAAAGTTTCAATTTATAAATGTGTCTAAAGATGTAAGATAGGAGCCGGTTTCTGGTGTACAGGATTTGTCTCCTAGAGTGTTAATCACTCAGTATGTAAAGACATCTCTCCTTTGACCTTCGACAGGTCTGATAGTATTTATACTTGTTGTTTCAAACATTAGCCTTCTCTTGCTCTCTCTCCTTCCCTCAACCGACAGGCTGACTGAAAGATTTCCGTTAATGCTAGGAAACTCGCAAATGCTTTTACTCCACTTCATGTATTTAGTGACTGCTCTAAGCAAAACACTGTATTTCTTATTGCTTCACTCTACTCATGTGGCAAATATGAGCTGTGTGTGTAATTTAAAGTGAGAACCTTGTCACACACTATGTCACACTGAATTTCCCTGAAGACCACGTTAAGTCTGTGGAGTGCTCAGCCATTTGCAAGTTAATTTCACGAGCAGGTTGATCACGTTCTGTTGATCAACCAGAACACTCGGCATCGTAACCGGCAGAGAGCTAAGCCAGTCTATACTTAGATCTCCAGCTGGTCGACTGAGCTTGAGGAATCTGTCTTGTGATTGTTATTCTCTCCTGCGGCATTCGGATCGCATGTCTGTGGCACTGAAACTGCGACCTCTCAATGCGGAGAAGTTGTGGGTCGTCCTTGCAAGATTCCCTGGTCTTCGAGTTACGCATCCTGTTCCCTAACATTATCTTTGATATCCTTCAGAAAGCACTTCAACAAATCTTTAATGGAGAAATTTTAAAACGTTTCCTTGAAATGCAGTAATGTAATGTAGTAGACGTACAAACAGCTAACTGTATATCTAACAGATAGCTACAATAAATTAATTTTTCTGGTAGGAAAAAAACCAAGAACGAAACACCCCGCAAGAAACTTGTATTTTTCGGTAACAGAATGTATAAGAGATTATTTTGGATATAATAGAATTAATAGTTGTTAGCTAGTTCAGATATTAGTTACTATGGTTATTGGGAAGCAAGACATATAAGGAAAAATAGGAAGGAAATTTGTGACAAGTAGAAGACTAGAGTGTATAAAGAATTGTGTGTGATACAGAGAAAAGAATAAAAAATTTACAAAAAATGGTAAAGAAAAGTATACAAATATATATACTCGCCAAAATTTTAAATACATAAAAATGAAACTCAGCGACAATGAGGCAAAACTAAAGTAACTCGGACACGTCATTGAAAAGGTTGTAAAAATGCCATGGCGATGGAAGGATACTGACAAAGCAGGTGATTCACTGATTGATTCATTGAACAATTAATCAAACAATCAAGCAATCGATTACTTAATTGAGTAATTAATTAGCTTGTTCACTAACAATAGTAAAATAGCGAAATAGACATCCTGCGTGTGTATTTTACGATGGTATACATATATATGAAGTGTATAATTATATATATATATGTGTGTGTGTGTGTGTGTGTGTGTGTGTGTATATATATGTATTAATATATATATATGTGTGTATATATATATATATATATATATGTATATATATATATATATATATGTATGTATATATATATATATATATATATGTATGTGTATATATATATATATGTATATATATATATATGTATGTATATATATATATATGTATGTATATATATATATAT
>NC_068986.1:79222311-79223592 GCF_001194135.2 Octopus bimaculoides | reverse complement strand
TTGTGCAATTTTGCTTGTGATAGAACCTGAATGGGTGGAGAGAGCGGTGTTGTCCTACAACAACACAAATACCACTCTATATTCAACAGATCCACTTTAAAATTATCGTACTCTACCATTCCTAACTTTGAATCTATTATAGTAGCTTCTAACAAACATAAACTCTCGCTCTATTACCAAAACCTAAGCAACCGTAGCTATGCTAAAACCACCACCCGACCCACACACACACCCAACATGGACATCAATATACGTTCATCTAACACTAACGCTTGTACACTGGAACAAAACCACAATGGATCCCAGACCATTAATATTCTAGATAATAACAATACCAATAATAACACTGATAGGACTAATAGCCATAACAATAATTCCACTGATCTAGATTCCTACACATCCCCTAATAACATATCCTCCAATAATAATAACTCAACCACAAGCATACACAACCCTCTAGCCTCCTACACTTGTAACTGTCGATCCGGGACTATCTGTCCGCTTCAAACACATTGCGTAAGATACAATGTAATATATAAATGCACCGTCAAAAATCTATTACATAACTCTACTGCCACGTACATTAGTGCAACTATAAACTTTAAACATCGCTACGCAGCCCACATGCACTCTTTTAGATACGACAAACACAGTAAATCTACAACATTAGCCAATCATATTCATCACCTCAAAAACAAAAATACCCAATACACCTTAAAATGGTCCATCTTAGAATCTGGAACTCCATACCCGGGCCAGCGCTTCAATTGGAAGCTTTGCCTAACGGAGGCGTTCAATATTTTAAAATACAATTCTCCCACTCTACTTAATCGATATAACGAAGCGTTTAGCAACTGCAACCACCGCTCTTTCCACACATTCAGGTTCTATCACAAGCAAAATTGCACAAATGATCACGCAACATAATAACACAACCCCACATAGGCAACCTATTCAACCTGGCAAAAACATCCATCTTTCACTATATTTTGAATAGGATTATTTCCTTTCGATCATCTCACCACACATATACCACCAAATCTATTTCTCATATTCTCAATTTCACAAGAACACCACCGACACAAACAGACTACGTCACCTCTTTCAATCCCTTTCCACCGTCTATAAATAGGCTTGGCAGCATCCTAAAATATGATACTACTAACTACCTTTCCCACCCATCCCTTTCCTTTATCTCTGTCCTTGGTTTATCACTCATACCCCCACCACCTATATACTACACACAACGCATTCCTTCCTACTCACTGGACCTTTTAACCT
>NC_068986.1:79220040-79221244 GCF_001194135.2 Octopus bimaculoides | reverse complement strand
ATATATATATATATATATATATATATATATACATGCGCGCATGCGTGCATCACGATGATTACTTTGTTGTATCAGAAGATACAATGGTCTACGTAACACGTAGACCATTCTCTAAGTATTATAGTTAAGTATTCAGTGACGAGGAATTAAAAAATGACCAGAAACTACGTAAACGATTGCTTTGATGTCAGTACGTGGTGGATTTAGCCAGTGTGCAGTGGGGTTTATTGTGATTCAAGATACAAATGTGGACATAAACAAACGTAGACACAAGCAAAAGAAAACACACACAAGCAGAAGAACATACATACACACTGAGAGAAAGGCGCACACACAAACTCATTCACACAAACCCACACCATCTCCCGCAGTTATTGTTCTGTTATAATAAGAATTTTCAGTCTCGTAGATAGACTGTAATGCAAAAATAAACAGTCACTATCTGCTCATGCATGCATACAAACTATACGTACAGACATTGTTACGTACATATGTAAACAGGCATATATAATACACACGTATGCAAGCAAACATGAATATATGCGTACCTGCGTGGTTTATATCTACATGTCGTCATATGAATGTACACCATATAATATGATAAATTAAATTAACATCAAATTAAATTTTAGAAAATTAAACTATGCGAATTGGGAAAAGAAAAGAACTATCGACAACAGTGAAATTAGGACGAGAGGGGAAGACAGACAAGCAGAGTGAGCAATTAATATGTGAGGGTGATTGCTTCCAAGTTCCTGAAGTTCTATATTTTCTTTTAGCTGTCTTTATTCCTACGACTGTAAGCATTAAAAGTGTTATATGATGTAATGTAATACAACGTTTGAAGGAATACTACAGTGCATCATAGTGCGAGTGTTATACATACATACAGGCATACATACATGTGTGGATATATATATATATATATATATAAACCACCCCCACAGACTATGTTTTGGTACCAAGGGGCATAACTCTTAACTCAATCTCCTCGATTCGTTTCATCAACTTTTTCACAGCAACTACAAACCGGATGTGTCTACGTGCCTCACCGATAGAGAGCAGTTGTCGTATTTCATTCCATAACGGCTACCTCACATGAGCGCAGGGTTACATAATCGGACTGTTACCTAACACTCGGTTGGAACCCTAGTGCAAAACTGATTGGTAAGATCAGCCGTAATGGATATATAATAGTTTACAC
>NC_068986.1:79217204-79219924 GCF_001194135.2 Octopus bimaculoides | reverse complement strand
TATATATATGCAATAGATAGAAATAATGGGTTATGTACATTTATTTATTTATTAAAGACTTACAGCTGCTTTCAAGTATGCATTTTGGATGAAACCGTGGTTCAATTTTTTCAATCAATCGATTCATTGTCTGGAAATTTTGAACGACCCTTACAATAATATCTTCTTCACAGCCGAAGCGAATCAATTGCCAAAGATAAAGAAAACTCGGGCATTCATACGGAGAATGAAATGGAAGGCCTGTCATTTTGATATAGATGATAAGAAAAATATATGAACCGAAGGAAGAGACTATATAAAGAGCGAATTTAAATCTAGAAATAACCTACCATTTACCCCACATCTCGCTGATTCCGAGTAGGAATTGCTGAACATAGAACCATCTAGTCCTATAAGTTCCCACTGAGAAGGAACGCACATCTAAGGAAATTACACCTCCCAACAAAAGAAATTAAGAAGGTATCTTGGTACATGCTGACAAAACCGGTAATATCTACCATTTGGATTATTCTACTTATAACAAACCCAGCGAGAAGGAACTACTAAGAGATTAAGGGATTACATTGGAGTATAAATTAGGCTGGATAAAATATTGAAAGCGAACATGGTATAGAAGACAGAACTGAGCCTTATATACTTAGAACACCAAGTATCAGCTTGAATGACCATAAGCCGGACTTTACTAAAAAATCCCACGGATAGGCTCATTCGTCCAACCAAATCAAACTTAGGGAGATTAAGTAACTTAATTGTAGATGGACACATATCTATGCATAGGAAAACAATTAAATTAGAGTTTTGGAAAAGTTCGTTTGAGGTTCTGCAATGGTTTAATATCTATATATCTTATGTATCACTTCTGTAAAAAGTATCATCCTAACTACAACATTCGGTTTACAAATTTGACTGATAATGAACAATTACTCCAGCTTCCGACTTCGGATTACTTAGAGTACAATACTGACCACGAAAACTTTTTGTTAGCCTGGTGTATTTTATCTGCAGAGAGCTTAAGAGATATTTCACCTGTATTAATATCCCTTATTAATCCCACTCTGCCTATATCTATATAATATGTATGTATCTATGTTTATATCTATCGTTCCATGAGTATTTATACATACTAACATAAACGTACATATACATACATACATTAGACATGAATATAAATATATACATATATATATATATATTTATACACATATATATATATACATGCATATATACATGCATATATATATATATATATATACATACATATATATATTTATACATACATACCTACCTACCTACATACATACATACATGCATACATACATATATATATATAAATATATATAGATAATCAAATGATTAGTGATGCAGTACGACCGTTTCAAGCTGCTCAATTTAATTGAACAATACATCAATTTAAATGCAATGCCATCTTCAGCTGCACGAATAAATAAATAGAATTTTGACAATTTGGATGCATTAATATACTTTTCCTCAAATATTCACCTTCGAGCCATGCGGAAAATACCGGATTGACTTGGTGCTTCCACTTAAGTACCTAATTCAACTGAATCTCAATTATATATATATATATATATATATATATAATCCTACATATTAGGCATACACGGATGGCAAATTTAACTGCTTTTTTATAGGTTGAGAAATATCATGATCAACCTTAATTGAATTTCGACCTGTATTGGGATTCTCAACAAAGTTGCCTAATTCATTTGACCGTTCCTAGAGAAATAACAAACCAATTAGTTTATATACACAACGAACCCAGTAGTTCTAGATAACAGTACTATATATGTAATACTCATTCATACACACAAATTCCGTGAGAGAATAAACGCAAGAGATAAAGTTCAGAGGAGACGGCAAAAGTGCGCGCGCAAGCGTTTATGTAGTATGGAAGTGACATGTTAAGGGAGTGACATTTACAGTTCTGAGAAAAAGGGATGGAAATAGAGTGTGTATGCATGTGTTTGTGAGTGTGTGTGCGTGGAAGTGTATGTGCATATGTGAGCGTATGTGTGTGTGTAAGTGCGTGTGGGAATATTTGCGTGTCTGCATCTATACAGATAAATTTCCTGGATAAAAAGTTAAACAGAGAGTGGCCTGAAGCAAGAAATGCACTATTAGATTGAAGGTGAAAAAAAACAGAAAAAGAAAGAGTAGGAGAGAGAATAGGGGATACAGAGTAGGAGAGTTAGAGTAGGAGGTTGAGAGAGAGAGAGAGTGAGAGAGAAAATGCTAGAGAATGACGGAGAAACAATAAATATTAAGAGAACCAATGGGAAGTGTTGATACGGGCGTTCTCGAAGGAAGAGAGGAGGAATGTAGGAATGTCAAAGAAAATAATAAACCTGGAAACAAATGGAGGGTGAGAACGTTATGCATGTTGGAGAAGGTGAAATAGTGAGAAAAAAGACACAAAGTAACATAGATGAGAAAAGAGACAAAGAGAGAGAAAATTATTACATGCTGGATTAAAGAATGTAATCGGGAGTGAGAGTGTGTTTAGTAGAGATAATGTATTAAAGAGAAAGCTCTTAATAAATTTATTACGAGAATTATTACCATAGACATTCTGACACCCTTCTCTAGCAGACGAGATAAATAAAATTATGCATACATAGCCATTATAGATAATTGCTTATATATATGTGTGAGTGTATATATATATATATATATATATATATATATATATATATATATAT
>NC_068986.1:79209389-79216809 GCF_001194135.2 Octopus bimaculoides | reverse complement strand
TATATATGTATATATATATATATATATATACATATTCTTTTACATGTTTCAGTCATCTCACTGCGGTTATGCTGGGACACCGCCTTGAAAGGTATTAGCTGAAGAAATCGACTTATTCTTTGAAAGTCTGGTACTATATCGGTCTGTTTTGCCGAACTGCTAGGTAATGGGGACATTAACATATCAGCATCGGTTGTCAAGCGATGGTGGGAGAGGGAACAAAACGAAGATACACATGAACATGCATGATATATATACATATATGCAGTATATATGACGGGCTTCTTTCGGTTTCCGTCTACCAAATACACTCATGATTTTGGTCGGCCTGAGGCTATAGAAGAAGACATCCAAGGTTCCACGCAATAGGACTGAACCCAGAACCATGTAGTTAGAAAGCAAGTTTCTTAGCATACAGCCACGCCTGCGTTTATATGTATGTATATAAATATACACATAAATATATTGGGTCATCCCATAAATAATGCGGTGTTTATATTTTATTTTTCAAAATTAAGATAAACAAAGTTCTCTTTTAATCTAAAATATACTCTCCTTCGTTTTCTACAATGCTCTTCCATCTATCTGGTAGACTTCCAAGGCCCCTTTTCTAAAATTCACTTTTCCTTGACAAAAAATACTGTTGTGACGAAAAACACTGTTCGTCTACAAAATTCATATTTTTTCCGTCCAAATGGTTTTGCAGGCTGCGGATTCAAATGATAATCAGACGGAGCGATATCCGGTGATATATAGCGGGTGGGGCATCATTTCCCATTCAAGCTGCTCCAGCCTTTGGAATGTCATTCTCGCTGTATGTGGTCGAGCATTATCCTGATAGAAGAACACCTTTCGTCTTCGTGGTCGTTTTTCTTCTAGCGCTGACTTAAGCCGCTCAAGTTGTTCGCAGTAGATCTCCTTTAGTATCGTTTGGTTTGCGTTTTAAAGTTGAAAGTGGACTAAAACATTAATATCCTAACAAACAGATAACAACACGTTACGTGGGTGAAGATATTTGACCATGGGCACTTGGCATTTTTATACAGAAACCCATTCTTGTCACCAGTCACAATTCGGTCCATAAAAGGTTCATTCGCGAGACGTGACAGCACAGAAGACCACACATTCATTCTCTGTGCATGATTAGACTCGCAAAGTTTGTGAGGAACCCATTGACCCAATTTGCAGACTTTTCCGATAGCAGATGTCTATGAATGGTTGAATGCCCAAATCGAAGCTTCTCTGCTTGTTCCTCAACAGTTACAATGTGATTGTGTTACACCAGAGTTTGCAGGACGCCATCATGTGTTCTACAGATCTTCCAGGACGAGGCTCGTCTTCTAGGCTGTAGTTTCCGGCTCGAAATTTCTGGAACCACCGTTGGCACTGATTTACACTTAATGTCCAATACCCATATACTGCATTAATATTCCTCGCACTTTCTGTTGCGTTGTCGTCTTAATTGAACTCATAAAGCAAAATATGCCGAATATGCACTTTTGTTATTTCCATTATAGCTTTGAAAAAATAGCTGTTAAAATCGAACTGCACTCTTCAAAACTTTCACCAAGAATAAGGACAAGGTACAATTACTACCTGCTTTTATAGCAAGTTGATACAAGTAGTTTATCCCCTTCCCTTCCGACTTTTAGTTCATGCAACTAAAAAAAGACCGCAATATTTATGGGATAACCCAATATATGTATACACTCTTGAGTTTCGTCCTCAAAGAGGAGCATGGCTTAATGGTTAAGGTGTTGGTTTTCCGATTGTATGCCCATCCGTTTGATTCGTGGAGCGAACAGTACATTGTGTTCTTGTGAAGGCACGTTAATTCACATTGCTCCATTTTATTCATCTGAAAATAAGTAACAGCCTACAATTAGTTGAGCAGTTCTGTCTGCTACTGAGTGTCACACCTCTAGTGTTTCGGTGATTCAAGTGTGGGATGACCATGATCCATTCAGTTGAGAATAGTTGTAAACGTGTGGAAGTAACCAGGTATCAATTAAACGATGTTATCTTTTCATGACCAAGCATCAATGAATGAGCCAGAGACTGAAATGTACAGAAAGCAAATATTTTTGCAACGAACAATATACTCTCTACGTTTGATTTACGGGATCATGCTTATTTCAGTCATTGGACTACGGCCAACCTGGAGCGTAGCCATGAAAGGATTAATGGTAAAAATCGACCCCACTTCTTATTTTCTACGTCTGGTACTTTTTTATTAATGTCTTTTGGCGAACCAGTTAGTTACGGGGATGTAAATACCGATTATTAGGCGGTGGTGGGATGCGAACAGAAACACAAAGACACACATATGTGATTGTGACAGACTGCCACTCAGTTTCCGTGTATCAAATTCACTCACAAAAAATTAGTCATTGGTAATCTTGGGGCTGTAACAGAAGACATTGCTCACAGTTTCACGCGGTGAGACTGAGCCCAAAAAGACATGGATGCATAGCGAGCTTCTTAACCTCATAGTCATGGCTGCACATATATTGATTTTATAAAATGGACACAAATTCAAAAAATTGATGGGAAGAAATAGACCATAAAATCAACCTAGTTCTTGAGCGGTACATTATACATCAGTATCGGAAGAACGAAACGCAAACATGACCTTAGACGAGATTTGAGCTCAGAACATAAACTGTCGTAATGAAATATTGCAAAGCATTTTGTATGGCGCTGTAATATTTCTGTGAATTTACCATATGTAAATTGCATATAACCATTAAAAGAGGGTTTCGTATTTTGAGATCTTAAATATACTGTTTACACAGTTTCTCTAATTGCTATACGCTAGTTCCTTTCCTGAGATATTTGGAAGAAGTTTGTAAGAAAGTTGGTATAGTATGCTTGTATTTTATGTGTTTATGGGAGTGTATGTATATATTAATATATTTGTATGTGTCCATGTGTGTATATTAACTGCAAAACGTCCTTGAAATTGCGTGCTACTATCTTCGAATAAAAAGGGAGATAACACAAGATAATATGGTCTGAGAAAATCCTGTATTGGAAAAGATAAAACAAACATAGATAGTCTTTTATTTCTCAGACATCTGTTCATTCAATGCTGACCTGCAGATTAAAGAATAACAACATTAGACACACAAAACAGTTGGTGGTTTAAAATAAATATTTATTTCAAAGCATTTGATTTGATATTTTAGTATTAAATGGATTTCGTAATGGTTCGTTAATAAGTAATAAATACAACGAATGCAATTACATTGGGAACATATAAAAGAAGTTATGTAGGACATTATTCAATTGAGATTATACATACATACATACATACATACATACATAGAAACATATATGCACATTTAGATGCGATCATTATAAATATTTAAACGAATAAAGAAACAAACAAATATGAATAGAAATATGTCCTAAACAATGAAATTTTATTAAAAAGACTGATATCAAATTATCAGCTGGATACAAATATATTTACATTACAATTATGTGATAAACGACATCACTTTCTTTTAAAAATAGCTTGAATTACATTATGTATGTGTGTATATATATACATATGTATATATATATATATATATATATATAAATATATATACATACATATATACATATGTTCAGAGATTTATTATTCCTTATATATATATATATATATATTATATATATATATATATATATATATATATATATATATATACATATACACACACACATATATATATATATATATACACATATATCTGTATGTATTAATGTATATATCTATATTATTATGTCTGTCTGTCTGTCTGTATGTATGTATGCATGTATGTATGCGTGCGCGTGTATGATTGAATTCTTAATATGTTTGCTTCGATGGCTAATAAAAATATACATAAAAACAAAATTAAATGTTTATTTATTTGTAACAATAAAGTAATTCAAATAAATCATCAGGATATGATACATATTAATATAAATTGCATTTTAAAGGGAAAAATTCCAAAGATGTAAACCTTTTTCGAATGACATGCTTTGTAGAGACCGGTAAATTGACTTGCCAATCGCTTAAACACGCGCGCCTGCACTCCCACTTCCACTCAAGCATTCACACTCTATATATTCGTATAACTTCCCATGAAAAGATGGCGACGCTTATTTTAGCTTTTAACTCCACAGAAGTTTATTTGCGACAGTAACATTCCTACCTCCATCGACTTTTCTTGAACTTCTTTATTTCATCTAACCAATAAATTGTTCCTTAACAGCGTGTGTTACTGCTATATTAGAATAGGCACGTGCTAAATGGCTTGGCACTTTGTTCAGTGTGATATTATTACCTAGTTTAATTTGTTTTATTCTTTTACCGTTGACTCCAGTCATTAATTGTTTAATTACAGTGGAGAAACGAACAATACCATCACGCACGAAGGTCATCCCAGGCTGGTGAGAATGATGCAGATATGTACAGCAGAAATAGGACAATATAATGTTGGAAGAGAGTGATATTCAAAGAGATTGTTTGCTGACTCGGTGAGGTCGGGCTCAGTATAGCGTGGGAATGACTCACAGTAAATTCGATGTCGGGAGAAAGGATTTCACTGTCATACGGAAATTACTATTTCAGTGTATTAGAATACATTATTGTATCGCAGAAGTGAGAAATTAATTGAAGTATGTTTGTTTGCACCAGTGCCTTTGAATGAATGCGTGTTTCAGTCAGACTTACAGCATTTATGTCGCCAAAAAGTCAAGTTTAAATGTGAACCACAGACCCAAGCAATCAAATGGTTCCGTATTATGATACATTACCGTTTATAATGTAAAGTGCTCTGTGGATATGCAGAGATAAACTTCTTCGGATTATAGTAGACTTATTTTACGGTTGTGAACAGGCGCCCTAGTCTTCTTAGAAAAGTTGTAGCCAAATGTTTGCTGTGAAAAATGATATTTTGAGGATAAGCAAACCTGACGTTTTAGTGATCTATGCGCATTGAAGTGTATTGAAATTTTCGACAATGATAATTACAAGGATATTAGAAAAGCACGTTCGGCAGAGAATAGGGAGAATAAAGGAAGAAAGATAGAGAAGGAGAGACATACAGGCATACAGAGAGAGAGAGAGAGAGAGAGAGAGAGAGAGAAAGAGAAAGAGAGAGAGAGAGAAAGAGAAGGGGAAAGAAAAGGGAAAGGCTTAAATTTATATATGATGTAATGTAACACTCAAGACTCTACAAGAAGCAACCCTTCCTGGAAATATTAACATCATCTTGAAACTTATGGGAAACAAACATATAAATGATCTTTGTTGTCTGGAGTGTTTTTCCTTCAGTGGATTTTTCAGGTGCGCTGACTTACCCTTTTGCGTTCGCATATAACACTACTGAATTCACTTCCGATTTTAGGAAATCTTTACTCTGAGCATTAGATTGTTGTTTATTTTTTTCTGTTGTTTGTTAATAGAGGGTATCTGAATGATAGCTTACGAGTAAAAAATAACTAAACTAACATTAAATGTGTAACATGCGCGCGCAAGTTTAGATAAAGAAAAGGAAACGCAATATGACATCCAAAAGTAAAAGTATTTTAAAAATGAAAAAAATATCTGCTAGATTATGGCTAGGAGATAACAGTCTATTCAAAGAAGCACCCTCATCTTCCACCACGGCCCTAAGGACAGCTCCGCAGTCTCGTGCATCCGTTTCTCATTGTGTCTCTCGAAAATCTTCGAACAACTTAATCTTCGGCACCAGCTCAGCCCTGGTGTTCCAGGAAGAGCTGTTGGCTTCTTTCTCAACTGCGCCTCACACATAGTAATGCATAGGATTGCAATCGAGGGTAAATGGAGGCAGGAAATTGAGGCTGGTGAAATTGTAGAGATTCTCCGACAACCACTTCTAATCTTTCTGAATTCTGCAGCCACATAGACAGCCGTCCAACAGCAACTCTGTCCAGTCAGGGGTTGACCACAACCTCTAGCGGTTTCATATAGCTGTCTGAATAGAGCCTAAGGACCTGTTCAAATGTGTGCGGCAGCATGACATTGCCCTGACCAGAAATACACTGAAAGACCATTACAGTTTAAGGGAACTTTGTTTACGTGATATTTATGTCACATGTTGCACAGTGCATTAAACAGCAGTCATGTTGTCGGAACTTTCATACTCGGCGCGAATCATCATAATGAAAGTAACTCTTTTCCAATATTCAGATGGCTCCCAGTCCTCCATGACAACAGCGAACGTTTGTTTTCTCAATTAGATCCGTAGTCTTTATGCTCTCCAACGCCGTTCACTGTTCACTAATACATCAAGCTGTTCTTGATAAAAGAGGACATAAATAATCGTCAAATTTAGCCCGAACAGCTCTTGTATGTATGTCGGTGATGTTTTTAATTTCGGTCGTCATTGTGTTAGCAAAATTCTACGTGGTATAAGATATATTTTTAAAATCCAATCTGAATAACACTACGTCTGTAAGTAAAAGTTGTTTCACTTATTTATAATTGGAGAAATAGTCCAGTTGTTGATTTAGACTAGAAGAATCAGTAAAAATGTAGAAGAAAAGGTTAAAAAAAATTTAAACGGTTCTCTACGCCAACACTTCTAATGTTGATGTCGCCATTATATATATTAGCCGAAAGACCGCCCTCCGGGCAGTTTTCTGCTGGCCGCTTGATAATATACTCTTTTACTTGTTATAGTCATTTGACTGCGGCCATGCTGGAGCACCGCCTTTAGTCGAGAAAATCGACCCCAGGACTTATTCTTTGGAAGCCTAGTACTTATTCTATCAGTATATTTTGTCGAACCACTAAGTTACGGGGACGTAAACACACCACCATCGATTGTCAAGCAATGTTGGGGGACAAACACAGGCACACAAGCATATACACACACATACATATATGACAGGCTTCTTTCAGTTTCCGTCTACCAAATCCACTCACAAGGCTTTGGTCGGCCCGAGGCTGTAGAAGAAGATACTTGCCCAAGGTACCACGCAGTGGGAATGAACCATGTGGCTGGTAAGCAAGCTACTTACCACACAGCCACTGCTGATTCCCAATTCTAATAATTTTTATGATATTTTACATCTAATTATTTTTGTATAATAGTACTCAGTATATTGCTTCATTATTTTATTACAGTCAATTCTCTCTTTTTTGAACAAACATGAAGGTAGTCCAACTCAGGAGGGGGGGGGGAGTTTGTCAAGTTTTACCTTCCACTCAAAGCAACATAAATATTTCAATTCGGCAGTCCATCTGTAAGCTTTGCTGTGTGTGTGTGTGTGTGTGTGTGCGTGCGTGAAAGAGAGAGAGAGCGGGGAGAGAAAGCATAGCAAAGAATGAATAAAATAAACAGGAAATGAAGAAATCGTATAAATAAAAGGACATAACTTCAGATATATACGCCCCTGAATTTGTTGCCTCATAACATCC
>NC_068986.1:79205795-79208462 GCF_001194135.2 Octopus bimaculoides | reverse complement strand
CGTTACTTCGGCATCATTATTCCATAAAATGTGTTTAATGGGTGGAAAATATTGGAAAAACATCAACACACGTGAGAGTGAAAACGGAAGGTGTTTTGGGATGTGCTAGAAACAACAGCGAAACCATTCTTGGATTGTTCACCTTTTCCTCTGAAAATATTTACAATTTTTTTTTTTTAGCGAAAAGGTTCTTCCCATGGTTTTTACATTCAAAAAAGTAACCAAAATCGGTCCGGATAGTTACTATTGTAAGGCTTATGGTGTACCAAACAGCCACAACAACAAAATAACTTCTTTTTTTTTTTTTTTTAAATAATACCGGTATATTAAGTTTTCATTCGATAGATAATATTTTTACATTACGTATATAAAATGAACTGCGTGTTTTGCAAATAGCAAATTAAAACTTGAAATAAAAACATTGAAATAGAAAGTGACAGACTTTGCAAATTGCAACGGAATACTCGGCAGTGAATGCAACGTATATTTAAATTTGTGAAAAGTTCGAGTTCAAAAATTCAATAAGCGTCAGAAGTCGAAATTATAGGAAATTTCTTGGAACATGATTCTATAAAAAAAATTCCAGACTGTCAAGCCTTTAATAATTGTTTCTCTTAGTAACTGCTACATGCCTAATTAATAAGCATATTAATGTATATATAACGGTTTGTACCGGTTTTAGTTGATATCTATAAGGAAAATAAGACAAGGTAGAAAATGGTAAAATAATTTTATCATGAAATACGTTTTGTAACGGTTAGTATTAGTTTCAATCATTTCGACTTTTTCAACTAAAAGTGAAACAAAGGTGGATATTAATTAAGAGAAAAAAAACAATGGCATTCACTTGTATTCAGTCTCAGAGTTGTCACAGAACTGCCATTACCTTCGTCATTTTCCGTGAGCACGTGTTGTCTTGTCAATTGTAAACACTCCTGTCGAAGTGGAGCGGCAGGCGGGTGTGTACGTGTGGAATGCAGGTAACAAAAAACAATGTCGCATTTTAGACTTGAGAAAAAAGCCTTGTATATTTGTTCTTACCTGCTTCATTTGTGTATGTAACATCCGTAAATTTCCAGGAAGAAAAGGAAACTAACGTTGAAAAAACTGTTAGGAGGAAATATAGAAACATGCATGGCACCTCAGATGCTCTATTTTCTACTTACTAGAATTTTGTTGGTGACAATACAATACAAATTATACTTTTATGAATTTCATAAAATGCGTTAGACAGATTTATACTGTTTAATTTACCATTTCAAACATGTTTTTTTTTCTGACTTTCATATGATACGTTATATATTTCAACAGATCTTGTTTAATTTAACTTGAAATTAATAGAAATCCATGTTATATTTCTTTCTTTCGCATTTTCTTTAATCAACAGTAAGTATTAATTTATATTTCTTCCTATTCTCCATTCATGTTGCAATATTTCAGCTCTTTGGTGGTTAAAACAAAAACCCCACATGGACTATTATAAGTAATGTGGCTTTTTCGACGTTGGTCTCGTATTCTTCCTAGAAATTTAGGGATTTTACATATACAAATGAAGCAGGTAAGAACAAATATGCAAGGCATTTTTCTCAAGTTTAAAATGCGACATTGTTTTTGTTATCTACATTCCACATACATAAAACAATACGCTCGCATTCACACAATCACACAAACACACTACTCAAATCTGGGATCTATGTACAGTCATCCTCTGGCGTAGACACTCTGAGCAAGTAAACATATATATCAAGTTTTCCGAAGCACATGAGAAGTTGTTTTCCACTGTAAAAAGTTGACCCTGTTTGAAGGAGAATTCCGATCCCTCAATTAGGTTGACGCATATTCCACACTTAGGTCTTCCGCATTTTTTTTTATTGTTGGTGTCGATGTTGTTGACGAATGAAGTTGGGCTTGTGTTAGAATACCTTTGATTGACGTGGGTTGTCTTTTGCTCCTTATGATGGTGTGCAGATTTGATTCATTCCATGGTCCCTTTTTAGTGAAGGAATGTTCTGGAAGATGGTGTCGAAGGCCCCATTATTTAGGGGTTGTGTGAGGATATGTATGGTAGGGCTCTTGGTTGTAATACATTCTTTAGCTTGAGATGTCTGAGTTTGTGGATGTTGAGTTGTAGGTCACGTTGAAAACCTAGAGCAATTAGTAATTGTGGGTAATTCCTGCTGATGAGTGTATTCTTTGGCTCATGTAGCAGTGTGTCCCTGGCGCTTGTATCAGATACTATAATACAAACCCTTTTGGTCAGGTTGAAAGGGATATTCATTCTAGTGTGTCTGGAGTGGCATGAGTTGAACAGTAGATATTACTTGGAGTCCGCGGACTTATAGCATATGTCTGTTTCTATTTTGCTGTTGGATTTTTAAATGAAGATGCAAGGAATGGAAGTTGTTGATGGCTATATTCCATCGTAATTTGAATGTTTATGTCAAGTTCATTTAGAAGTGCTTGAAATTCTTTAAGTCACTCTATACTCTCATGCCAAAGAATGAGGCAATCATCTAGATATCTCTTACAGTTATTTTCTATGTAAAGAGAGAATGAGTGTGTATTTTTCTAGTAACTTACAATAAAGAGCGATTTCTAGGTACCCCATGACTAAGTTAGCAAAGGAAGGGGGCCATTCTCGTACCCATATATATATATATATATATA
>NC_068986.1:79197979-79205693 GCF_001194135.2 Octopus bimaculoides | reverse complement strand
TGTGTGTGTGTGTGTGTGTGTGTGTTATATGAATAGATGCAGAAACACAGAGAAAGAAATGTAGTGAAAGCAACGTAAAGGAGAAGGATACATTTTGATATGATCATTTAAATTAGTAAAATATGCCTTGTATCACGTTGCAACTCTTTCTTACAAACTGTTGAGGTGGCTGACGTTCTCTTTCAGTTTGAAGTTTACCGTTCAAGTTGTAGGAATAAAAAGCATGTCTAGCAATAGAGTTCCAGTGTTTATGCATTGAAACAAACGGGAAATGTTTATGCGAAATATTTGGAGCGGTGTTTTGTACATAAAACACCGTAGGTTTGTTGGGAAAAAATAAGAAAATGATCTAGGTGAGCCTGTGAGGGGATGATATACAACTTCTTATTTCAGAAAAACAGGAAGTGTTGTGATAAGTGGAGAAGAGGCAGCTGGAAGATTGTGTGTAAAAGATTTCATCGCGTAAATTAAGTTAGGACTTACTCGCGGTCTTTCTTGGATGTAAACAAAAACATTTGCAATAACTATCTTCGAAATAGGAGCATTACTTCATTATGCTACACATGGTTTGTGTAACCAACCTGTTGACAAATGTTCACTGCAGAAAATAGTACTATGTTTTTACAATGAAAACAAAAACCTTCACACTCGCACGCGCGAACACACAGACATACACACACACTGTTGTGGTGAAATCCTGACACCCCTGTGGGATAGCGTGTCAACTGTCCTAAACCGTATAAAAGCGCATGCACACTAACAGTAAAGAAACAAAGTAGTATGTGCAGGCACTTTGTGAAGAAATTTGCAGAAGTCGTTGACAAGAGGTATTGTTTGTTACGTGTCGTTTCTAGTTTATATTTGTATTGTTATAACTTTGTTATGAGTCCACGTTATAAAGTGGCATATACAGTGAGTTCAAAGAAGGACATAACAGTGTCCACGAGACACAACAGTGGCGACAGGACATTCGAAGCTCACAGTGGACGTTCTTAGCATGGAAGATCTATTAACTTTCGTGGTTCAGTTGCAACAGCAACTACAACAATAATTAGAGAAGTAGCAGCAACAGTTGCAACGGCAACCACAGCAGCAGCAAGAAGAACAGGTAAAACAGCAACTACAACAAAATCAACAGCTGTTGGAAATATCGTTGCAGTCTGAAAACACTTCAGTTTCGTTTTCGGTAGATGCGATTGCTAATTCAATTGAAAAATTAACGTAAAATCCAGCAGAAGGGATTACTTTTTCTGCATACTTCAGCAGGTATGAAGAAATATTCACGGAAGAGTGTAAAAGCTGGACGGACGAAAAGAAGGTACGTCTTTTATGGAAATTATCACCAGCAGAACATGAAAAATTTTCTAATTACCACTTGCCGAGAAAACCATCCGAAATTTGTTTCGAGGAAACAATTAAGCTATTATCTAAAATATTCAGTGAAAGAAGTTCACTATTTAATATTAGCTGAGAGTGTTTGGATTTGAAAAACAAAAAAAAAAAATGTCGTTACGTATGCCGGAATCGTAAATAGAGAATGTGAAAAATTTAAACTCGACGAATTAAGGTCGAGCATGTTTAAATGTTTAAGCTTCGTACAAAGATTAACAGCAAATAAAGATGAAGAAATAACAGCTCGAATATTGACAAAGCATGAACAAGATGCAAAACTAACCATACAAATAATGGCTGGAGAATGCCTAATAATTATAAATCTACGACAGAACGCAGAAAAAATTGAAAATGGTTATTCAAATATACATACGTGTTGACCGGTAACAGATACGATGCAAGAAAACAAACAGTTAAGACCCAAACCATGTTATGGATATGGAGAAATGCATTTCAAAAACAACTGTCCTTTAAGAATATAAAATATTTTGTATGTGGAAAAATTTGACACAAGAATTCACATTGTTGGGTGAAATAAAAAAGGTCGAGCGAAAAGAATTCGAGAGAAAATATAATGTCAACAAAAATGCAAAGCGGGGCACAATAAAATTTGTCTCTATAAAAATAAATAATGTGAATACGAGACGACAGTTGGACACAAGTAGTGACATCGCAATAATTAACGAGGATACATGGAAAAAATAGGAAGGCTTACATTGAAAAAAATCTGCAAAAATGTCGAGAGGAATCTCAGGAAGACAATTACGATTTTTGAGCGAAATGATTGGTGAGATTATATTTCGTGGGAAAACTTTGAAGGCTAAAGTTTTTGTATAAAAACATACGACGAACCTTTGTGGCACAGACTGAACAGAATTGTTTAATTTATGGAACCTCCCATAAATATATTTTGCAATAATGTAAACGGTTACAACGCCTGTTCAAATAAAGCATCGGAAGAGTTAAAAAAAGAAATTGAAAAAGATATTTTCTGATGTTTTTTCGGAAGAATTAGATGGATGCACCAAGAGAAAAGTAAAATTTCGAGTAAAAAACGCCGTACCGGTGTCAAAACTGAAGTGAGGTGTACCTTTCGAGGCATTGAATCAAATCCACGAGGAATTAGATAGGCTAGAAAATCTGGGAGTTATAGGAAAAGTTGATTATTCAAAAAGTGTAGCACCAACTGTTTACGTAAAGAAAAGCAATAACAAAATATGAGTATGCACGGACTTTTCAACAGGTTTGAACGAATGTTTAAGGATATACAATTATCCACTATCAAGCTCTGAAGAAATTTTTCCGAAACTTAATGGAGGAGATTTTTTCTCAAACTTGGACTTGTCGAAGGCGTATTTACAGCTACAAGTCGAGGAAAAGTGCTCGACATTATTAACGATAAACATTCATGAAGGTTTATATAAATTCACTCGACTTCTTTTGGGGATAAAAGTGGCACCTAACATTTTAAAACAGCTGATGGTCACGATGTTTGCAAATACTCATTTCGCTATAGCATATTTGGAGGACATTCTCATAAAAAGTAAGTTTAGACGCCAATATGAGGAAATGTTAAAATGGATTTTGAGAAGATAAAGAAGTACGGATTCAAATTTAACGAGGAAAGATGCGAATGTTTCTTGCCAGAAATAAAGTATCTTGGGCAAGTTATCGAGAAAAATGGTCGCAGGCCAGATCCTTGAAGATCGACATTAATGAAAAATATGCCTACTCCGAAAAATATTACAACATTACAAGCGTTCTTAGGGTTTGCGTACTATTACCAAACATGCAGGAGCTAAGAACACCTCTAAACAACATATTGAAAAAAAGGCGTAAAACCGTCTGACTAATAGTCAGTTTTCAAAAAGCGTTCGAATTTATTTAAAAAAAGTTTTAACATCAGAACTGTCATCATCGCACTTTCATCCAAATTTTAAACTAATAGTAGCATCAGATGCTAGTAAATGTGATATGAGTGGAGGTCATTTTACACAAGTATGAAAATGGTCGCGTAAAATCGATCGCTCATGCAAACAGATCACCATCGTTCTGCAAACATATCAACGCTCATTGTTATCAATTTACGAATCGAAAAAGGGTATCCGCACACATACAGCCAACCGATTGCAGCGCTGGGGAATGATACTGCTAATTTATGATTTTAAGATGGAATTTCTACTATCAAAAAAATTAGGACACGCGGATGGGCTGTCAAGATTAATTCCTAAATACAATGAACCGTTAGAGGACACTGTAATAGCGGCATTAAAAGCCGAAATCGAAATAAAAAATATAGTCTGCAACGTAGTACGCGAAATACCTGTCACTTTAGAAGAAATAAAAACTAAAACAGAGAAGGATGCGTTCATATTAAAAATGCTTAAAAATAGTGAAGTTTTAAACAAATGCAAAAAGTCATGTAACAGTTTCGAAACGGTGTTCGATATGTAACGACGTACTCATGAACGCTCAGTGGGTTGTAATACCTGTTTCTTTGCAAAACCGTATGTTAAAAGAATTCCGCATGGGACACTCAGGAATCGTGAGAATAAAAACATTGATGAGAAGCTATGTTTACTGGCTGGATATGGATCAAGATACTGAAAAACTGGTGAAAGCTTGCAGGAGTTGTGCCCTGGCAACAACGGTACCACCTTTAAAAATTCAACTTTCACTCAACACGAACGTATCTTGGTCAAGATTACACATAGACTTCGCTGGACCGTTGAATATAGTTGTATTGCTATAACCTTGTTATAAGTCCAAGTCATAAAGTGGCATATACAATGAGTTCAAAGAAGGACATAGCAGTGTCGACGAGACGCAACACACGCGCACAGATGTGTGGCTTGAATTTTTATATATTGGAAACCTAAGCGAACTACTGCCATCTCTAGCAGATAAGGTGTCCAGCACTGAGGAAGAGCAGAAATAGCCTGAAACTGGACTGGTTTGCTGGTCCTGTCGCCAGAGGCGGGAAGGAATTCGCTCCGCTGCTTGCAATATATCGGCTGTAGGATGCATCGTTAACCAGCTGGAAGAGATGTCTTCTAGGGCTGAAAAATTCGCAGTAACGTCCTTTCTTACGGAACGACCACATTGATGTGGCAACAAATATTACTTGCAACTACAGTTACTGCTTTTATCCCTTACAGAGATTTTATAAGCAGTTACTGTGCTTGTTGCAAGATAAGCAACTGAATGTGACTTAAATTTGTATACATTGCAAACGAGCGAACTACTGACATCTCTAGCAGATAAGGTGTCAAGCATTGAGGAAGGGCAGAAATAGCACGAAGCCAGGCTGGTCTGCTAGCCCTATCGCTAGAGGGTGATAGGGCTTCGCTCTCCTGTTTGCAATATATCGGCTGCAGGTTGTATCGTTAACCAGCTTGAGGGGATTCTTCTTGGGGTTAAAAGTTGCGTTAACGACCGTTCTTACGATACAGCCAGGTTCATGTAGTGACAAACATTACTTTTATACACACACACACTCGCGCACACGAACACGCACACACATGCATATGCAATTGTGGAGGTGCGTGGCTTCGTGGTTACAATATTGGACTCATGATCAGAAGATTATACTTTCCATTTCTGGACCGGGCGATGTACTGTGTTCTTCAGCCAAGCACTTCATTTCATGTTTTCCACTCAGCTGGTAAAATGAGTAATTCTGCAACGGACCAGCTTCCCGTTCACGGGGAATATATATACATCATGAAACCAGATAACGGCCCTTATGAGTCAGTATGACCGTAGAAGGTAAATTTAACTGTTTTTTTTTTTTTTAGATTTAAAATTATTATACACAAACACACACACACATTGATTCACACACAAACAAACACGCACATATATATATATATATATATACATGCATCTATGTACATTTGTAATATAGAACAATATGCCTTACATTCCGAGAACCTTGCCCGAAATTATTGTTTTAGAAAAAAAGAAAGTTATTTTTTTTATAAAAGGAATTGTTAATCTTGTTTTGTGAGATCATTGAATCAATCGCAATGAATATATGAAATATCGGTGTCCCCCTCTGGAACGGAACGACAATTTATGCGCTCAATGCATCAATTACAAAAAATATTTGTTAAATTACCCAGAACTGGTGTTGCCATAAACATTTACTAAATGTACTTGCGCGTGCGTGCGTGCGTGCGTGCGTGTGTGTGTGTTCTTAGATGCACACATGTACATACCAAGGCAGTTATTCCTTGGCTTTATACAATTCTAAGTTTATGAATCTTCACTTTAGCACATATGTTTTTCCCTGATTTTGTCTTATTTCATTTAGATACACCATAGAAATGATTATTTATTAGCAAAAACCTGATAAAACATTTCTTTTCTTTCCATAATTTGGTTCCATACTATTTTCAAATGCGACCATCGGCAATTAGATCAAGAAGAGGATTAGTGCAACTCTAACTGCAGTATATGGTTTGTATTAAAAAGTTTTCAAGATCCCTCAACTTAAAACAACCACCAAGCTGTCCATGTAGCAAGGGGTAAGTAACATCAAACTTACTTGTGCGTGGAAGGTATGGTCTATTCTTCATGGACATCGCATCGAAAAGCTTGAACAGTTCCATCAAACAAAACTTCACTCATTTCTTATTAACTTAGACAAAATCTATGTGCTCGAAGTAATCGAACTGAAAATCATCGAATTAATAGTGAAAGTGAGGCATCAGTTACGTTAATTTAGACATGGTCAACTGATGAACATTCAGAAACTACCGAAGGTCATGTTTTATTGTGAACTGGCTCCAAGTAAACGTCAGTCTGATGGATACAGCTGTCGCTCAGAGACTGCCTCAAGTTGAACTTGATATTCTGTAGCAGCCAAGCAGAGAATTTCTAGACTATCGCGGAGGATAGAAAGCAAAGGAGAAATCCTTATCCTCTTCACTACGAACTCTTTGAGCGAGACAAGAAAACGAAGAGAACTGAAGACAAAATGTGAGGAAGAGAAAGCTAGCTAACCTTGATGTAATAAAAAAAAAAGGCAAACAATGATCTTGTGCAAAGGTTGTCATGAAATGCTTGAAACAAACTTAAGTCTTCAGAGTAATATGGGTTCCCATGTTAGAAGAAGGCGAAATAAAGAAATTTGAAATGAATGACACAACCCTATATAGAAAGCCATCGGCCTCAACAACGTGATAACGGCAATCATCTAGAAGTACCATCTCAATGTTTCTTTTCCGATTTTTCTTTCATTTTCATTCATTCTATCTGCAGTAATGATTTAGGCTACACTGAAACTAGCATTCAAGTTAAACTTGTGTCTTAGATTTTCCTAAATATTTTTGAGATTAAATGAGAGTTGGAAATGTCAAGCCAAAAACGGACAAGAAAATCAATTTCATTACAAAAGAAAATTATGTTTAAAAAAAACTGCAAAACAATATAAAATAAACGAATCGATAGTCAGAAAATTTAAAAGAAACGAAGAGTTTACCAGAGACAGTATATAGCAAGACGTTCACTAAATTCAAATTACACATCATATATAGTAAGTAATATTCTAGAAGCAATGGAGAAGAGTTTTTTAAATTTTGGACAGGAGGAAACAAATTGCTTTTACCTACCTTTGATAAACAAGAAAAAGTAAAACCATTTAGTCAAATGCATTACAAATCTAACATCTATATGTATGTGTGCCAGATCTACATTATTTATAGTCGCATGGGCTCTGAAGATGTCCTCTTCGTCACATACAAAATGTCAGTGGCGAGAATGTTAAAAAACTTTTTTAAATAGTTTCTAGGTGAGGATGCTTAAGTCTTTATTTGTCAGTTCAGGTCACGTGAGTAATTCAGCTACAGTGACATCAGTTCTATTTCGTCCTGTATATTGCAGAGCAGACCCATTGTCAGTTAGCGCTCCGCGACGTGCAGTATTCCAGCGACAACATTTACCGCGTGTAGAACTAACAACAATGCTTTTTGAAAATATTGACTGACGTTTGACAGTAGACCTCAATAAGCTTGTGAATCTGATGGGAGAATATGTTGAATAAAATCATAGACTTGCTTCTGTTCTATTTCCACCTCTATATGTATATATAAGATACAGAAATAAATTTATTTCTCAAACGCGTGATAATGCTATAAATAGTGTGATCAGGATAAATTATCCATATATTGCAGAAAAATACGTTACTGGCCAGCCATGAGACTCCAACTCACATCTCTGTGATTACGCGTCAAGTGTTTTACCATTAAACTAAACTGCCCAGCAACTAATTCTTCTGCAATTTTAGAACTTATAAATTTAGCTTCATAAGACGCTAACG
>NC_068986.1:79193428-79196154 GCF_001194135.2 Octopus bimaculoides | reverse complement strand
CTTACGTCCGACGCGCTAAGGATTCTCCTAGCTGGCTGCCTTTACGAGATTAGATATTAATTTCTTTCTAATGATAATCCTGAACAGGGTAAGTCGTTATTTTATCAATCACGAAAGGATGGAAGTCAAAGTCCACAGCGGTGGATTTAAACCCAGAGCGTAAAGACGGACGAAATGCCGCTAAGTATTTTGTCCGGCGTGCTAACGAATCTACCAGCTCGCTGCTTTTATGATATCAAATAATCCTTTCTATAATAGACACGAGACTTGACATTCTGGGGAAGGGGACCAATCGATTACACCGTGTCAACGAATCTGCCAGCACGCCGCCTTTATGCGATTAAATAAAAAGAAATGTTTATCAAATAAATGAATTACTAACTTAAAATTGCTAAAATTATTTACCGTATTCATATTTAAATATCTGCTAGTGATTTTATTTCTCATTCAGTCAATTTTTAATCAGTCATATCCCCACATACTTTATTAAATGTCTTAGAATATTATTATATTTATGACAAAGCGAATGGAACAAATCATACAAATAATTTGATATATGTACAAATACACAGTTCTAGGCATTGCTTTCATTCTTGTATTAAGAAGCATAAAGTGATCTACCAACTTGCTATTGGCTGACACATAATCATTTGAATTTTAAAGCTGACAGTAAAATAATTATCTTTAATCAGGTGATATTCTGAAAGAATATTTCTCTTCTTATTTGCAATGAAACTGTCCAGATTAAAATATGATTGATTCTTCAATTTGCTCTGCCGAATAGCTGTCGCCTAAAGAAACTTTATCATTAATATTTTTTCCTAAACTCTGGCTTCTTATGCTCACAGTAACGTATAATAGAATCTGTTGACAGGAGAAACATTTTCAAGTTGGCGGTTCAAGATAACGCAGTTTGAAAGAGTAGTAATTTCAATGAAGACTGAACCCCCGAAAGATCTTTGGCTGGATTCTTATCCTGTATCTGAGGCCTTTTTTTCTAATATTAATATTCTTTTATAATTTGTAGTATGAAATATTGTTTGTTATAATTTATTAATATTTATTAAGTTCTCATTAATTGCATCAGAACATATCGTGATGTGACTCCATTCAAAACTAAATCAAAAAGAATTGAATTGTAACAGTCACTAGATAATTCACTAACGTTCTATTTGTAACTAGAGTTACAAATAGAAAAACAACAATAATCAGAATGTTATTCTAATACTTAGTCTTATCGCATGAATCGTAAATTCATGCATACTAGCATGATAGAATAATTCTGAATATTTTGCGGATAAATGCAGTGAATTTGTCGATAGACGATGATAATATTGGTAATTCCTTTCTAGTGTTAGGTTTGCATATAGATACATATACACATGAGTGTGTATGAGTAGAAATACGTATGTGTGCATGTGTGTGTGTGAACAAACGGTTTGCGTGTGCACCGGCAAGTGAGAAGTGAGAACATTAGCACGAAATACTATTTTACTTATACAACATAGAATAATTCTGAATATTATGCGGGTAACTGTAGCCGTTTAATGGCCTTCCTGTGTTAATGAGAAAAGTTTCCTCAGCAGGTACCTTCTGAGATTAGCGGCAGAGTGACATACATGAATACGTAAAGAGAAAAGTAGACAGAGATATACACAAATAGCTTATGACATCTAAAATCAAAGGAAAGAAACTTAGCTGAAAAGTAAATTCGCAGGTCATATTTGTCACTATAGTTGCGAATTTCAAAAACCCTACTAATAGAATTTGTATTTACTGTGAAAAATGTAATGATGCGAATGGAAATGAGACAAGTAAAAGTTAAAGTGTATAGATGTGATAATAACTTATGTGCTATAAGAAGAAATGTGTTCACGTCATAATAAGATGAGCGACTGCATTCTTGTTGTTTGTATTATTGTTGATTAGCGTCACTTCGGACTTAATCGAACATATTTATTGTTAAAAGAACTGAAGTTGTTAATATCCTTTTTCAAGAATAGTGTGTAACCCAGATGAAATTATCTAATTATATAACGTGTTTGAACAAAAGTTATGAATTTAGGTGATTCAAATAGGTAATAATGTCAGCTGAGGTTTCATAGATGCCTCGTGGTTAGAATTGTTTAAGTGAAACCTAAATCATTCCTCTTTAAGCAGAACCAAATTTAACGGCGTTCCTGTCATGACAATTCAGTCTCTTTTCAGATACAGCCTGTTTATATATTATAAAGTGTGTATGTTTTTTCTTCTCTTAAATATAGTGTAATATAAATCAGATTTGATCGCTTTTACTAGCTCGTAGATAAATTAGTGGTACTATATTCTCTGGTAAGTTGTAATTTTAGTGTTACTGATGGCATTTGTATACAACGCGAGAAGAATGATTTATGTTAAAAATGTAGAGTGCGTGGGCGGTATAGTATATGTTGTGGTGAAGGAGAAAATATTGAACCTAGTGCTGAGAATATACTATGAAAAAAGAGTACAAGGTTTATTGTTAATAAATTTTGTGTTGTGGAAAACGTAGTCTTTTAATGATTTAAAGGAAGTATTTATTGCATTATTATTTCACTTGTCAATGACAGGTCATTGGATTTTTGTCAGGATATTCAAGTTGGCAAAAACGTCTGTTAATTCCCTCGGAACCGTTCTTTAACTTTGCACCCACTTCTCATAACCTTCAATTTGAAAATCGGTACTTTGCAGGATTTGAAAGTACTCTT
>NC_068986.1:79192404-79193418 GCF_001194135.2 Octopus bimaculoides | reverse complement strand
ATATATATATATATATATATATATATATAGGATGTATTATATACGTATTTATAATCTTGCCAAGGAGATCCAGGACAATGGACTCGGTAACGATGATTAAGCTAGACTTTTTAGGCCACGTTGAATTGCTACTGGATCAACTCAGTGATACTCATTTCCTTTTTGCAGGAGTAAAAAACAAGTGCTTTCATCTCAATATCAAGAACAATGAAATCGATGTCTATAATGTACCTGATCTCAAGCAACTCACTCGCATTGAAGATATTCTGTTGAACAGCGTTGACGTTGCACAACTCAGGAGAGTTTCTGACTTCGGATCGCTGGTTGAGGGATCAGAGACGTATATCAAGGGGCGAAGAGGCTTTTCCAGGAAAACGCTAAATCATATGGAAAATATCCGGACAGTAACCAACCCGAACAACCCTAGAAGACTTTCTTTATGACAGTAGTCGAGAAAAATTTCATTTGTCTGTGAACATTGGACCCTCACTACTTCATGACCAGTACTTCAATATCTTTACAATCGGATCCTTCGGATGTCCATTGGAGTCGAGTGGATGCAGAAGGCTACATGTAACTCTGGTTTCATTTACTAGGCCAACAAGACAGCAAGAGCATAGCAGCAGTTTACTAACCGTACTATGTCAAAGAAATACGGAATCGTTAATCAGCCAAGTCATCATCTATAAACCGAACCAGAAACCTTCTCTCAGAACCATGGTGAATAACTGAATAGGAGACAGTGGTGTCATGATTGCAGATAGGCTTAGGAGACTGATACTAGACCGGGGTATGCGAAATATAGGTAATTTTTCCAGAGCAAATACAGCTAATTTTCAGTCGATAGATGATGATAATATTGCTAATCCCTTTCTAGTGTTAGGTTTGCATAGAGTTACATATATATACATGTGTGTGTGTGTGTGAACAAACGGTTTGCGTGTGCATCGGCAAGTGAAAAGTGAGAAAAAAATTTATGTATGTATGTATGTATGTTTGTATACACACACACAC
>NC_068986.1:79191217-79191363 GCF_001194135.2 Octopus bimaculoides | reverse complement strand
ACACACACACACACACACACACACACACACATATATATATATAGGCACAGGAGCGGCTGTATGGTAAGTAGCTTGCTTACCAACCACATGACTCTAGGTTCAGTCCCACAGCGTGGCACCTTGGGCTAGCGTCTTCTATTATAACT
>NC_068986.1:79188649-79191207 GCF_001194135.2 Octopus bimaculoides | reverse complement strand
GAAAGGTATGCTGAGAGATAAAAGGTTGAGTATGAAAGCGAAAGATGTGTATGAGGGCGTGATTATGCCGAGAATGTTCTGTGGTGCACACACGTGGGGGCTGAGAGAGGCGGAAAAAGGTGACTAAATGTGTTTGAGATGAGATGTCTGAGGGCTATAGTTGGTGTGACATGGATGGACAGGATGAGAAATGAGGAGGTGCGAAGACGAGCAGGAATGGGAGAAAAACGAACAACCAAAATGGATAGACGAATGTTGAGGTGGTTTGGCCACATGGAGAGGATGAATGAGGATCGGATAGTAAGGAGGATGATGAAGGCTGAACTGGTAGGGAGCAAAACCAGAAGCAGACCTCTGTTTGTATAGATAGATGAAGTGAGGAAAGCTTTGGTGGTTGGAGATGTTGGAGTGAGAGAGGCAAGAGAGTTTATAAATGATAGAGAAACTTGGAGAGTGTTTGTAGAAGGATAAGAGAATTTTGATGTTGCTCAAATGGGTACGGAAGCAGCATGATGTGGCGAGGTAAATCAGCATATGCTGTCGGGCCCCGCTGTTGATATTGGGGGTTGCGTTCTTTGCTTTGACCTGAGCATAGAAAGGGGCTCACCACTTTGAGCTGGGAGATGAATGGAATGCCTGATATGTGTCTTGTTGTGGCTACCCACTCCCAAAAGAAAATGGGAAATGGACCTGGGTATATACCGTCTACCAAATCCACTCACAAGGTTTTGGTATGCTCTAGTCTATGTGGTTGGGGAGCAAGCTCCTTACCACACTGGCACACACACACATATATATATGTAATAATTAAAATATATATTATACTCACACATATGTATAATTAAAATATATATTATAGAAGCTATTTTTTTCTGTACGTCATCAGCTGTCCGCGGAAAAATTGTCCGGTATGAAACCGATCTGTGGTACGAAAGAAATTAGAAACATCTGCTACGGACTAAATTATTTTTAACAAGCACTATCCCAAATTTACTCAGATCCCGATTTTTATGCTTTGGTATAACAACTTCGAAATCAATAGCTGACCGTTGGTATAAATCTCAACCAATAGCATATTCCCGACAAAAATGCAGAATAAGTACTGGTGACAGTAAATTCTCACAATTTAATGGTACAAGTTCAGAAACAGTTAGAATATGGCTAAAATGTTTTACAACAAGGGTGAAAAGGGAGGTTTCTCCATCTCTAAATCATCCTGTTGACGTTTACAAATTACTTCGTGAAGAATATATACAAATTTGCATACTAGTCATCAACATATCTATACATATATAAATACATAAACAAGCATATGTTTGTGTCATGTATGTGTTTGTGTGTGTGTGTGTGTGTGTGTGTGTAAGTACGCGTGTGATAGTGTGCATCTGTCCGCTACTCTCTGTCTGTGGTTGTATGGTACATATGTGCACACACACACACGCACACACACACACACATACATACAAACACGCATACAAGTACAGTGTTTTTATAAGTTTCTGTATCTCGAGCTGTATATTCTTGGTTTGACTGTGTATGCGTGCGCGTGGGCGTGCCGTGGGAGTACACGTGTGTTTGTGCTTGTGAATATGTGTCTGTGTGCGTATATGTGTTTGTATGAGTGTGAGTAAATGTGTGTGCGTGTGCGTGTCATCCGTGATGATGGTGGTGGTGGTTGTGGTGGATATATGTTTGGATGAATTCCTGCGCCTGTGTTTAGATAGACTGTTGTCTGAATTGTACCTTATCTGCTTTCCGTTACAACATATGTTGTAGTCATGAAACATATTCGGACATAGATACAGAAGTGCCCTCATTACTTATTCTCTCCTTGTCTCTCTTCTCTCTTACTCTTCGTCTGTCTGTCACCTACATATATATATATATATATATATATATATATATATATACACGCACTCCTAGACAAGAGGGGCTACATACAAACATGCAGTGTAATGTCACAAAATCATCTCGCACTTATGTATAAAGGTTCCCCTTCACCCCTCACACTCACACACACAAACACACACAAACACACACATTCTGCTAAGTATGGTTTTAATCGTTTTGTCTTTCATATTTGGCCATACTAGGCCACCACCTTCAAGAATTTGGCCGATTATATCGAACCCAGTACTTAATACAGTGAAGAATTTTATGTTGTTGATATTTATTTGTTGAACTGTTAGGGTACACAACATGGAGGGACACAACATAAAAGCTGACATTTTCTATGCATCCTCCCGTCTTTTGTGTGGGAGTGTATATATGCATACATATAGGTGTATGTATTCTCATATATATATATATATATATATATATTCATATCTAAAGTTCCTGGCTTTGGTTAAAAATAAATACAGGTGGATCAGTCCATTGTGATTTTACTCAATACATTCCCCTCTCAGATGCACACATCTATTGCAATAATCCTTCAGTTTTTCTAAGCCCTGTAAAAGAACTGAGAAGGTTGGGCCTCCAGCCAGGCCTTTGCTGGTACCCTTAAAGCCAAGAACTTTTCAGCACACCCTCATTCATATATATGCGTCTGCATGTGT
>NC_068986.1:79186419-79188579 GCF_001194135.2 Octopus bimaculoides | reverse complement strand
ATATATATATATATATATATATATATATAGTAACAATGAATAAAACAAATGCTGTTCACTATAAATTGCATTGCGTAAATTCTTCCAATTATTCTCTTGACACAAACACAGATTAGCAGGATACAAGACACTCGTGATCAACTGCTTCCTCGACGAATTGACTGCTAATTGAACAATTAAATCACCTGGAATTTTTGGAGCGAGCAATATGTCTAATCAAAACTACGCGAATGAATATAAAAGCATTCAGGAACATTTGCATGCACAGAACATTTTAGACAATTGAACCTTATTTTAGCATACCAGTGCTAACTTTTTATAACTCAATCACTTAGCTGTATGATAAACGAGACATAAGAACCTACCTTCTCGACAAATGTTTCAACTGTTTCAATAAATACTATTCCATGTTTTTGAGACGAGGAATTATGTACGTTATTTACAATGGACGGGTAAGTGTTCCCACCTTGTTTGTTGTTTCCACAATGTGTCGGCTGATGCACTCTCCAGCCTTCATCAGGTGTTCTGGTGGAATTTCGAACCCAACGCTTTATTTGAGTGATGGGGTACTCTGTTTTCATTCTTAAGGTATTTTTATTTTGCAGATGTTATATTTTGTTCATATTATTTTCCTCCTCCCTACCTGTGATTGAACTCAGAATCCGAGGGTTAGTAGTCCGCGTTCTTATCCCCTACGCTATATGCCCGTACGCGCTACTAACCTTCAGATTTTGATTTCAATCCCAGGCAGAGCCTTGGAGAATAATATCAACAAAATATAACGTCAGCAAAAAAAATATATATATACCTTAAGAATGAGAACAGAGTACCCCATTACTCAAATAAAAGGTTGGGTTCGAAATTCTACCAGAGCATCTGATCACGGCTGGAGAGTACATCAACCGAAACGTTGTGGAAATAACAAACACGGTGAGGATGCCTATCCGTCCATTGTAAATAATGTTTCAACAAATTTCTCGTGAACTCATAATGTTACAATTTTGCAAGAATGCTTTCCATGTGATGTAAACAGCCTCCATCCATCCATCCATTCATCCATCCATCCATCCATCCATCCAACCATCCATATGTTCATACATGCATATATACGTCCATATATACATACACACACATGCACATACAAGCACACATACATCCATAAATACATATGTACACACAT
Organism: Octopus bimaculoides; assembly: GCF_001194135.2. Lineage (NCBI taxonomy): Eukaryota > Metazoa > Mollusca > Cephalopoda > Octopoda > Octopodidae > Octopus > Octopus bimaculoides. The sequence continues at coordinate 79,187,399 of NC_068986.1, read as the reverse complement.
AAATACACGAGTGCACACACGCATGTTCACTTTCATACACAAACACTCATGCCCACACATACTCCACTAAGTATACTTACTCACAGTATGTTTATAAAAAAGATTGTGTTATTTAGAAAAGTAATCTTTATGTTCAAAACGGTTTTTAAACACTATTGTTAAGATGCTGACTCTTTTATTGAAATCAGGATTTATTTATTTATTGTTTCCAACGGATTTTCCCTTTCCATTGAACACTCTAACTAATTTTCATCAATTAAAATTTTATCCATAATTCACTTAAAAGACCGCACCTAGCGTACAGTACAAATGTCACTGTTACAGCCTATGTCGGAGCATTTTGAAACCGTGCTGTGAACTGTTATCTCGCTTAGAATTGAAGTAATTCTATTAACACTCTTAAGTCACACCTTTACTTTTATTAATCACATATCAGATGTAATTTCTTTAACATGCCAGTGATCGAGAATTTCAACAGAAATCAAGATAGACATCAAAAATCCATAATGAAGTATTGAGCACCAGGTAAAACCTGTTTCTTTCTTGCTATTGCTGATTGAATAACAAAGCAGCATTTTCAGTTATTAGGTACTAATGTTGATGTGTCTCTCGTATCCTTCTACATGCATGTGAAGAGTGAATTGCCGACAAAAACGAATAGCTATAATGTTTCTGAAAATTCCTTTTAAGCAGATATTAAAATATAATTACAATGGGTGCCATGTTGTAGGGGTTGAAACCAAATAGGCTAGGATTTTGAAGCGAGCGTTGCTGTGTGGTAAGAAGCTCGCTTCTCAATCACAGGGTTCCGGGTTCAGTCTCACTGTGTGGAACATTCTACTATAGCCTCGGTCATACCAAAGCCTTGTCAGTGAGCTCCGTAGACGGAAACTGAGAGAAGCCCGTTGTTTATGTATATATCATATGCATTATATATATATACTTACATATATACATATATATATATATATATATATATA
>NC_068986.1:79177531-79186333 GCF_001194135.2 Octopus bimaculoides | reverse complement strand
ATATATGTGTGTGTGTGTGTATTTAAATGGAACAAAAACGCAATAGAGTACAATAAAACATTCGGACAGATAGACGATTCAAGACGAGCAAGAGAAACAACAATTAGAAGAACAAACAAATAATAAGACGGTTCATTCGTAGCAATCTTTCCTCAGTCAAGTCCAAGAAGTCACGACCGTTTCGGGCAGTTACACTTGAGACGGTTCCATCTGATTGCCCTCCACAAAGTCTAAGCAAAGAGCATTAGACCTCTTTCTAAGAAAGTTAGCGAATGTGTACGGCAACAAAAACTAAAAGAAACGGAAAACATAGTACATATAAAGACGAAAAATGGAGATCATGGTACACAATTACGAATACAGACAACAAGAAAATAACAACAGGTGACTTTCAACTGGGAATTGAGCTGGCGTGTATGCAGTGAAAGCCTAAAGGCAGGAACATAGGAGATGGACACAAGTAGTGTTGACGGTCGGCAGTCAGGCCAAGAAAGAAAGATCATGGCTGGCTGGACACCGGTCACGTGGAAGGAAGAGAGATGGATAGGGGACAGCGGGGTTGAAGGATTAGAAAACATCAGAGACAAAGAGAAAGGTACAGGGAGATAAACGAGTGGGAAATAGTGCGAGCTAAAGAGAGGCTCAAAAAATATGAGACAGGGTGAGCAAGAAAAGAAAAAGGGAAGAAAGGGGGTGGAATAAAAGATAGTAAGAGTCGTACAAAATTTAGATATTTAGATACATACCTACTATAAGGTGAGCACAAGTGTGTACCTATACAGCAATATGTATATATAAATATAAAAATGGAACAAAAATGCAATAGGGTACAATAAAACATTCGGACAGTTAAACGATAAAGGCGGGTAAGAGAAATAACAATTAGAAGGACATGTATTTGTATGCATATATATATATATATATATATGTGTGTGTGTGTGTGTGTGTGTGTGTATGTGTGTGTCGATATATCTATGTGTGCGTGTTACTGTGACTTTAGTTGTCCCCTGTCACCACTTGACCTGTGTTGGTGTATTTACGTCTCCGTAACTTAGCGGTGTAGCAAAAGAGACCAATGCAATAAGTACTAGGCTTTAAAAAATAAGTCCTGGGGTATTTTTTTTTCTAATAATCCCCTTCAAAGCGATGCTCCAGCTTGGCTGTAATCAAATGACTAAAAAAAGTAAAAGAATAAACGAAAGCATTCATAGTTGGTGAAATAAACTTTAACCTTTTAACTACGAAATCAAATTTGATGGATATTCCAGTAATGAAATTAAATATTATCAGAAAAATTGAATTGATATTATCTGAAAGTCACATTGCCTCAATAAACATGACATGTCTCCACAGAAAACAGTTTCAAACATGACATTCCGCAGCAAAAGATGGACTGATATATAAAACTGTTTTCCGTAGTTAAGAGTAATGTAATTTTGACTGGATCTATCTGATTTCCTCAGTAAAAGGGTTAACGTTTTCTTTTGTTGATGAAGCAAATCTATTGCTCTATCGAAATTGTTATATGCACCTACTGTACCCAGAATATTAAAATGTCAGGTTGATTCTTAACTACGAACACATAATTTAAATTCGGAATCAGATGAGATAAGCATTTATGGAAGTATATTCAATCTAGGTTAATTTGTAAAAAAAAAAAAAAAATACCTTTTGTAATTTCTAATGATAATTAGTTTTTGATAGTTTAGATAGAGCAACCGTTTTTGATAAATTATTAAAATTTTTATTTTAGATTGAAGGAAAAGATATTAATACTAATTTTGCTAACGATCGTTTTACTGATCAAATTTTATAAATAAATTTTACTTTAGATATAAATTTTGATTACCTTTTAAAATTGAATCCAGAAAATTCATCAGGTTCAGATGGTATCATTTAATTTTTTTTTAAATCACCAACATTTCTTGCAAAATCTCAGAACTGCTATCGGAAATGTGTAATTTGTATTTCTAAAGAGCATCAAAGGCCAGTAGTTAATCTAAACCATCTTTATTTTTCTTTAAAAGTGTTCCGATCAGAAATTAAAAATTCTCGTTCCGTTAGATTACTACAGAACTACCACAGTTATAGAACCTACGTTTGAATACAAATTTTTACTTTTATTAGAAGTAATTTCGATTCACAATTTGGAATCTTACGTAAATGATCAAGTCACCCGATTTTATAACATGCTTAACTGAACAGACGGAACTTTTAGGTTAAATTTTAAGTTAACACAATGAATTTTCAGATATTTCTAGCCATTATTTGATTATTTGATAATACTTCTATGTAAACTATATATAGGAAGTATATATAAATTTGTATATACTAACAATATGATAAGTGAAATACTGAGTTGGTATAATGTTATTTGAATAATACATCTGAGTTTGTTTGCCTTGTATAGTACATCTCGGTTTTTCAAACACTAGCTAATTTCATCTGAAGTTATGCAGGGTAGATTACGAGGAGCCATTTTGTTGTGATACTAGAAGTTATTTGGAAAGTTGTATTTCCTGAATTTATATTTCACGATTTCAAACCTGATATAGAAATGGAAGATTTACCGATGACTATAATACAATATATTATAATTACAGAAAGATGTTACAAGAAAAATTTCAATTTTTTGAAATTTTGCCAATCTTGACAGATAGATCTTAATTAAGATGTATGCAACTTAGTCTCCCATCTCTAGAATAATTTTCCTTTAACAAAGCAGTTTCAGACATATTTTAAAAGAACATAAGGCTATCAGAAATCGAATTGGTGTGTGTAAGAAAATCAATAATCTATTTCATATTTACCTTTGAATTATTTTTATTTGTTAGACCCTTAACAAGGAATAAGAGGTAATTTTACAAGCTACCTACTTTTCATTCTAATTCTTATGCGTGTAAATCAATTTTTTTCAATCAGGATCGTTTAACTTTCCAATAAATCCCTAAATGATACAGTTTTTTGCAGTCTTCACTATCTTCTGTCAAATATTGTTTGAACAATCGGACTTCAAAATACTTCAAAATTCTTAGGCGGAAGTCAGTAACTAGTCAAACGTCTTAGCTTGTCTCCTTTAGATACAATTATCTTTATTGATTAACTTATTGATGAGTATGCCTTCATTTTGTTTTCACTGGATAATTATTCTAATTATTTTGTTTTCATAGCTAGATTGATATTTAAAGAAACTTAAATTTCATATTTAATTTCAAGGAACAGTTCTTATTGTTTAGACATTATTATACACGACTCTTAAGCTGCTTAATCATGAAACTCTTCATAGATACTTTATAGCTTATTTCTGACGATGTTTGTAAAGATATAATGGTATCCACAATACTATATGTTTTATAATTAGTTGTCAATCATAATTATTGTAAATTTCTTATTCCATTTAATTAAATACTATCGACTTTAATACATTTAAGATTACGCTTTAATATATATCTTATGTAATAACTTCTATCTATATACTTTGTTTCAGTCATTGGACTGTGGTCATGCTGGATCAATGCCTCAAAAAGTGCAGTCGAATAAACTGACCCCAGTGCTTATTTTTTAAAATCTGGTAATTATTATATCGTAATCATTTTTGTTGTATTGATAGGTTACAAGGACATAAATATATACGATTATATACAACACTGTGCTTCAACACAGTTTCTTTCTATGGAACTCTCTCATAAAATATTTCTTAGCCCGGATTATAGTAGACGACATTTTCCGATGTGACACGTGGTGGAACCGAACCAGAAACTACGTGTTTGCAAAGCGACATCTTTAACCACACAGCCTTAACGACTAATATACGAGAGTATTATTTTAAACGATGCGTTCGGCAAAAGAGACCAACAGAATAAGTACAGGCTTATAAAGAATAAATCCTGGGGTCGATTTCTTTAAGTATAAGATATCGCTGAGTAAAATTTATCAATGTTTATCATCAACAAAAAGTATGCAGCACCTTATAAACTTGTAAATTACGGGATTTTACGAATTGTTTCAGGTAGTTATTTGATTGCACCGTTCTAAAATTGTCCTAATTATCGTTCTACCAACGGCACAGGAGGACTATCAAAACTTTCCAAACATATAATCTAGGTCTGTCCCGCCAGACATGAATTTTCTAATTAGAAAATGAAATGTATTCTAGTACCTGAACTATTTGACAATAGAATTGAGTTGTGACTGTTGTTCTTTTTTCCACTATGTCTAAGTTTTCTAAGGAATAGATACAAGAAAATATTGCTAAAATTTTCAGGAGCCACTACAAAGACACATTATTATATCGCGAGGAAATAACAAAGTTTATCTAAATTACTCTAGGTCTTGAACACAATTTAACTCTGTTGTTGATGGGGGGAAAATGTAACTTTCCGGTCTATTGAAGCGTTAGCATTCTTCCTCTTTAGCTTTGAAGTTGAGTGGGAATAAATTTAACCCACTAGCTTTATAAAAGCCACTGCAATAACTGCAATTCGCACTTCCTTAACAACAGTTGCTGTATTGGATGATCCTTAATTCATTATCATTGCTGTATTGGATGATCCTTAATTCATTATCATTGTAGTATTAAATATGCTACTGTGTCTTAATAATTATCTCTATAAAAATATTGTGTCATAGACATACAGTAAGGGTAAACTGTACTGAAGGAAGTCTGGTTTGATTCCCGGTTGACTTATATTATTTCATTTCCTCCTCGTATCAGCGATTTCTGACTGCACTTATTACAGTAAGAAAGAGGTACATGGATACTCATCCGATTGAGCTTATGACATACAACGAGTTCAGTATATAATAATGTACATTTTCATTCATTCTGCTAGAATATATTAACAGTTCGTTGCCTGAGAATCTGCAAGCAATAATAGAAATGTCATTATGGAGACGGAGTAGAAGAATTATCGATGAGGGGGACTGTGTTTTGCTCTACTTAAATGGACATTTCTAAACCCAATTTAAATATACTCAATATTCGGTAAAATTAGAGCCAATTAAATACTGGATTCATCTTAACTGAATATAGCCCAACTCACGCGAGTCTGACGTCGCATGCTGATGTCAAAAATCATTTCTGCTTCTAGAATACTAGTACGATAAAATATCCATGAACATCTACTTATAATTACTTTCCTTTTAATATATAACACGCTACGCCCTGTGACAAGAAATTTTCTGGCACTGTGCTCATCCTTCGTCTGTCACACTTGAAATTGGAAGAAATTGCTTGTGTTGAGAGCGGTGAAAGAGTGGTCGATATTGAAACGGTTCTTTTGTTGTTTAAAATATCGGTGCCGTGAAACTCAGAAATGTTTCTAAAACATTAAGCATATAATAATAATAATAATAATAATAATAATAATAATGATAATCATAATCATGATGATGATAATAATTTATGTTAACATCCTCTGGGCAGCTGGTTTCCACAACTGCACAGTTTCTCTTCTCTACCCGAAATTACTATGTCAGATCTATTATGTTTACATTTTATGGAAGTTTTCATTGGGACACCCCACCAGTGCTCCTTTATATTATGAGTGGCTATGGTATCTACCATGCTGTAAGTTCTTATTTCTTTGGCCTCGAAGTTATCCTTCAGACGGATCTCATTCTAGAGTGTCCTAGCGACAACATCATATCTCATCGGTAGATAATACCGTGATGACATTTTCTGACAACTGCTTATGATGTAGATGATATTTTCGGTGTTAACTCCACAAAGTCTTCATCGGTTATCACATTTTACTTCTTTTCTTGCGTCTCCGTCCCTTTTGTGCATCAGATACTTGGTTGATATTTCTTGTTCCTGGTTTGCAAATGAATATGGTATGTATGTATGTATGCATGTATGTATGTATGTATGTATGTATATATGTATGCATGTATGTATGTATGTATGTATGCATGCATGTATGTATGTATGTATGTGTGTATGTATGTGTGTATGTATGCACACACACAGGTACGTACATCATGGAATAAAAATAGAGCTCAGCACATACTGTGATAGGTGTGTTTATTAACAAGTGCAGCTTTATGTTCAAATGCTACCGAGACCGACTTTACTTTTCATCCTTTCAGAGTCGAAAAAATAAATAACTGGCAATTACCACAGTCGAAAAAATCGCCTATTCCCACCTCTCTAAAAATTTCAGGCCTTGTGCCTCTTGCACCAAAGACCACCTTCCCCTGTGGGATTAAGTTAAACTAATAGGCAGAGAATATCATTGGAAAATACGAAAACTAAAAGAAGCAGACCGAGTGCAGATATGAGCAGCATATGGGAACCGGTATTAAGGAAGGATAGAAAAATATTAGATTTATAAACCCTAAAATTCACTCCATAATTGCCCATGGGCATATGGCGTAGTGGTTGAGAACGCGGGCTACTAACCCCAAGATGCCGAGTTCGATTACAAGCAGTGGCCAGAACAACCACAAAATAATAATGATAATAATAACAACAACAACAACAGCATTGTAAAATATCTTAGGAATGACAACCCAGGTTCGAAATTTCCTCAAGACACCTGAAGAAGCCTGGAGTGTACATCAGCCGAAACGTGCTAACAATAAACAAGATGATGTAAATAATGTAAATAATATATCTGTATATTTTGTATATCTGTTTCTTTGCTTGAAAATTCAAGCTTGGCCAGATTATGGTTTAGGCATTTAGAAATATATCCAAACGCACCTATGTTTATTAATAAGAATCTAAATTTATAATCAAGGCTGAGGAATTACTAATTTTGAAACATCTGTCTACGTATTTTCTCCTCCTCATTCTCCTTTTCCTCCTCCCCCTCCTCTTCCTCCTTATCGTCCCCTTCCCCCGCTTCCCCTCTTCCTCCTCATCTCCTGAGAAGATTAGAACAACCCCATTGCTGAACTGGTGCTTATTGTATTGACCCTGAAAATATCAAAGACAAAGTCAACCTCGGCGGAATTTGAACTCAAAACATTAAGACAGACGAAATGCCGCCAAGCATTTCGGCCGATTGTGGATTCTGCTAGCTCGCCGCCTTAGCATTATATATTAGTAAAAATGTTATATCGCAGTGAGAAGTAATAATTCTATGATATGTTTTGGACAAATGCTTGTTAGATGTATTGTCCTCAACTGAAGAATGTCTAAATCGACTCTTCAGCTCGTACCTACACATGTATGCATGTATGTATGTATGTATGTATGTATGTATATTCATACATATATACTAAGGAACAATAGAGATTTTCAATAAAACATGCATTATCTTATGTGTAATTCAGACAAATAGGACAGTGAAACGAGCAGAGACATCAACCAATGAACGCAAGCTGCATTTAACTTAAGCAATCGTTCATCGTCTGCTGCCATTCGGATAACAATGTGATTTCTACACCTTAAAGCAGATTCACTCCTTCCGATTGTTCAAACAGTATTAAATATAGAGTAGAACTATTCAAGAATACACGCATAAATGTTTTTGTACTCGGAATACAAATCACAACCACATAAACTGAAAACAAAATTATAAATAAATAAGTGGATGGGAATAGATACACACAAAAGCATACCTTGATTTAAAAGACAGACACTAATATGGTAAAAGAAAGAAAGATTAGATAATCGATGATTAGTTGTTGATTACATTACGAGGGGAAAATTCGTCCGTCCGTCTTCTTTAAGCACTCCTTTATAATAGAACTACACATTTATCGACATAAAATTCGCGGTGGAAGATAAGATTCCAAATGAGAATTGGTTACCATTAGCCAGTGAATGAGGGAGGAAAGTATAAAAAGTGAAGGAAGATATATGAAAAGAGAAAACCCTAATAAAATGCACTAACATCGCAAGTAACGTTTAATATTACTCATGCATTATATACTCTTACTAAACCCATTTAACTAAACCTGTTTATCATCTTACTAGTCCCTTTTATTCAAACATGCTCTTAATATTGGCAATATTTGGTATCAGTTTGAGATTTGTAATTTACAACGTAAATGCAAGCTTGAAGTAAATCTAAACTAAATTAAAATAGCATTGTATAAATTTAGGCTACAATCAAATTGTTTAATTAATCTTTCCACGATCTAAGTTTAGGCAAACATTCGTTTTATAAGATTACTAGTTGCTTCTACAAATAAAGTGCATCAGCTGACTATGTTTTACATATTTTATTACGTGCCCAACAAATGCGCTCTAATCTGCATTGATAAGAGTGCAGCTATCTGCATATGACACAACTGCTAACTTAAAATTAAATCAGCTACTCTTACTATATACAATATTTACCTCAGTATAATTACAGATATCAACTGAGATGTCAAAAGAATTTTATTTACTCCTCTACCAATTCTGCTTGATTCCTAATCTCTGGAACACATATTATACAGTAAATGCTCGAAAACTTAAATTTAAGAACGAAAATGCCTGATTAAATCTAAAGTGTTAAGGTTTCAATAAAACTGTGTTTGTTCATGTGCACGTATGCTTATGTATTTATGTTTACACCAGTATATAAACGGTCGTTACTTTCGCATTTGTCTCCTCTTTATGTTCTGAACAGTTACGGTTCAATAAAGACAATCAATAATATAAGTACCAGACTGAACTGAATATTGGGATGATCATGATCAATTAAAACTAGCGACGGCTATGCCCCAGCATAATAGCTGAGTATTGACTGAAACCAGTATGAGTGAAAAAAATAACAAAAGTATATATATATATATATGTATATGTATATATATTTACTGATGATATATATATATATATATATATATATATATATATATATATAT
>NC_068986.1:79172637-79177048 GCF_001194135.2 Octopus bimaculoides | reverse complement strand
TATATATATATATATATATATATATATATATATATATATATATATGTATATATATATGTGTGTGTGTGTGTGTGTGTTTGTGTATGTATGTGTGTATATAGTCATTAAACTTTTATTTCCCAAATATTATTACGTAAATTTGTTTAATAAAAAATGAAATTATCACACTAGTTGGTCGTTAAAAACGTTGCATGTACGATTTACTTTACTGTTTGCATTGCATGTCATATTTTACTATCTATTCACCAGATCAAATGAGGGATTCCAGTGCCAATAAGAGCTGGTTTCGACAGTCACTCTTTGAAAAATCGGAAAATCCATATATCGAATTACAAAAAAATATCTACATTAAAAATTGCAGATATAGTTGTGTATGTGTGTAAAAGTAAGTTGTCACACACACACACACACACACACACACACACACACGCACACACACACACGCGCACCCCCACCCACACACACACATACACACACACAGAGAAATCTATGAAAACAGCCTTCTACTGTCAATAATTTTTGCATTACATAAAAGCAGTGAGATTTGTTATAATGAGTGCATTATGACCCGTTTTTATTAAAGCGAGAATACATTAATAATAATAATAATAATAATAATTAGATTAATACTTGGATGTTGTGTGTCCCCCACGATAATCAATAACCAAGAATCAAAGCTTATAATGTGCGGAAAGAGACCCTGTGTGACCTCTGATAGCATGCAGCTGTTTGCTCTCACACAATCTACTAGAACAACCAAGAGCGAAGGTACTGAGAAGTAGAACAATGATAATTATAATAATGCCTATCTCATTCATATACGTATTAATAATACGTATGAGAATGACAACAACCTTCCATAATCAGAGAATTAGTAAAAGTCATCTGTAACAAGATTTTAACTATAGTTAAGAGAATTGCTGTTTTGTCATTTCTTTTGCTAAATCTAGCCTTGGAAATAGAACATCATAAATCAGTATTCGAATAAAGAAAGAAAAAGACTGAACGAGACAAAATTCTTGTTGTGGTCTAACTAACTCCAGCAAATCTTGTTTCTTGCGGGCGCCAATCCGTGCAGATTACTAATGTTGATGAAATTAAAAGAGAGAATTTTACAGCGACAGAAATCATCATTCAACCAGCGAAGATTAACGAACGGACATCTAAGATGACAAGTAAACTTAGTGAATGTTTTCCGTCAGAACAAATAGTATTAGTTGACAACATCCAGAAAAGAGAGAAAGGTACCTGCCGGTTAATGGAGCTAGAAATCGAGGAGCACAAACATTTCCGAAGTAATTTCCAACGATGAGTTGGGTTGAATACATACTATATTTGCAATAAAACAAACTAAAAATAGAAACGGGCGTGATTAACTAGTTCAAAACTGATGCGAGAAAATATATATTTGCTTTCGTTTCATTTAATAGCTAACTTCTCACTTCTACGAATTTCTGTTCTTTTATACAACGTAGAAAAAAAAATAAGAGAAAATTTGGCAAAAAGTTATCAGAGTACGAATCTATTGTTCACCACAAACAATGCTATGTTAACTGGTGAAAGCTGAAATTACGTTGATGTTCAGAGTATTTAAGACCATACCTCACTTTGGAAAAAATATTACAGCTGGATATAATACTCTACGTTAGAGAGTGAGAACTAGATTTTAGTGACAAATATACACATTACTAGTAAAAGAAATCAGTGGAAATTTGTTGAGAATTATAAAATAGAATTCACTTTGCCATCGCTCTCTGAATGATCATTCAATAAAAATTGAGGTTTTCCAAATATAGGGTATAGCATGCAGGCTCATTTATCACCCAATAGTTGAATGAGATTCGTTAACTATTGTGACTATACAAAATATTTCAATATAATAGCGCATGCATTTCCTGATTCATCACAAATGGAATAGACCAATCGTTGTTTCGTATATCTTAACAAAGAAATTAACCAGCGCGAAGACGAAAACGACTTCTGGATATGATTCAATTTATACTTTATAAAGTACAAAATACGATATTTCCATATTTGTTTTACTCAATGCTCCGATGAATATACACGACAAGAATAACATGAAAAGAACAGGATAATACTTCTTACAAAATTATATCTATATATTAATATTGTCTTCAAATTTGGCATAATGTTATCGACGCCAAAAGACTTACAGACGGACGAGATGCCGCTAAGCATTTGGTCCAGTGTGCTAACGATTCTGCTAGCTCACCTTATATATATATATATCTTGGCTACTCTGCATTGACAAGGGGCAACACCCTGAAACTAGTCTAGTCTGCAGATGCCAAACCAGCAGGGGGACACTGCTGACCTCCCCTGTTCGAAGGTTATAAAGGACACAGATTTCGTGTGTCACATAGCTAGCTAGAGGCGATGGCTTCTTGGAGCTAATTCACGGCAGCTTTCGTCCTAATTTTGGGACTGCCATGTTGGCTTGGCGATAACTATTAATTTCCAGTACCGCTGCCGTAGTCTCCTTTAGAGAGACTTAGAAATATTAATAACTCTATATATATATATATATATATATATATATAAACTGTATGTTCTCGTTCGGGCCTTTCCGTTCTCCACTGACGGATAGCTATGCTCGAAACGTAAGGAAGCCACTCTTTTTTCTGCCAAACTAATAAGTTCCATATGTACGTCCTTTGGTTACTTGTTATTTTTAATGTTCGATTTGACCACACACACACACACACACACAAATATATGCATATATATATATATATATATACATATACGTATATACATACATATATACACATACATACACAAATATATGTGTGTGTGGGTATGTTTGTATGTATGTATATATATATGTGTACGTGTGTGAGTGTGTGTGTGTGTCTGTGTGTGAGGGTTCTTATTTCTTGCAGCACGATTATCACGTCACTGTGTTCTTTGGCCGAGAACTATTTTCGTCTAAAGATTGCTGTATAGTAAAAAATGGATTCATTAGAAATTGCAATAGACTTAGAGCCTATTTCCAAAATTCTTTCATTTACAAATTAAGTTGTGTGTGTATTTGTATACGTGCATATGAATGGATGCATACACTTTAACATTTGTTTGTAGAACTCTAATATTCATGCATCGTAGATATAATTATATATCTAAAAACATGTATGTTGTCTGGATCTGTTCCAATGATCACCTACCTTACCCTACAGGATAGTCTGCAGATATTTTATAAGACTATCCAAAACATATGTCGTATAACACAGCACTGGAGATAACTTTCTCACTATGAGTCCTCCGTAGGAATCGGTGCTTTTAGCTGGCATTTTGTATTTATTCTGTAGATGTGGAACTCGCAGATTAAAGAGAAGGTGACAACATCGTACTCTGTTGCTTCAAAAATTCTCACAGTTCAACTGACCGCTTAGTACGGAACACCTCCATTGATATACCTATCGTTTTGCTTGTTATTGTCAAAACTAGTGCGATAAAGTTTTTCATTAATTCATCAGCTTAGAAAGTCGCATATCCTTATGTTCCGTGTTGCTCCTTTCAGACTGATAACATTGCTACACCGACCGAATATACTTTAGCTATCATCGTTTGCTTACATTCCAGATTGAGGTCCTGCAAACATAGAGGAAAAGTCCTTGAAATCAAATATCTAAAGGTCGACAAAAATATTATAAATAGAAGAAAAGGACATCCTGAAGAGCTTCAAGACTTCTAGAGGAAATTGGTGAAGAGTTGTTGACTGACCTCCAAATAAATGACAAAAATGAGAAAGATTTTTTATATAAGAAGCTCAGGTGGAACGAAGTGAAAATTTCAGTAATTCAGGAGAGGTGAAAAAAAGTTGAGGCAACCACAGAAGATAATGAGATAATCTTTTAAAAATTGTCAACATGGCCGATCTTTAGCGACAAATCATCCGTAATTCAGCATTTGCATCACAGACTTTCTCTCAGAAAACCTATATATCGTTTGAGAATTTCTAGAATACATATTGCAATATGTCCTTCCCTTTGAAGACAGAAATTTGACTGCTAATTCTAGTCAGTCAAGCGGTAATAGGGCTCGTGAGACAGTACTTGTAGCATACTAGTGAGAGAATACGTGACATGTTTGATTATATGGACCTATATACACGTATAAAAACAAAAAGACCAGTTACTGGTCAATTTTATATACACAAGTACTATAATCGTTTTAGGATCTCGAAAATTTTTTCCCTGAACCTTCTGATTCTTTTAATGTGCTAGTTTCCTGGTATTAAATTGATATTAATTAATATCGAATTTTTACCATATTATGTTAATTATACATACATATATACATATATATATATATACATACACATATACATATATATATATACATATATATATATATATGTATGTATATATACATACATATATATGTATGT
>NC_068986.1:79163707-79170482 GCF_001194135.2 Octopus bimaculoides | reverse complement strand
ATATATATATATATATATATATATATATATATATATATATATATATATATATATATATATATATAAATTATATATATACATATATAACGTGAGAGATCGACAGATAGATTCATATATACATGTAAATATATTCATACACACACACACACATATACATATATATATTGTAGGGCATATGCATATGTATGCTTGAGTGTTTCTGTGTGTATGTATGCATGTTTGTATGTATGTATGTACCTATGTGCGTATGTATGTATGTATGTATATATGTATGTATGTATGTATGTAGTATGTATGCGTGCCTGCATGTACATATTTCTTGTGCGAGTGTGTGCTTGTGGTTATTTGTGGGAGACAATTTCTTTGTATAACATATGAAATATTAAACGCTATCCATACACTAATTGTAGCGTTTTCCTGCTTCCATATCATCCATTTTAAGTTTCATTTGGAGCAATTATTTCGGTACTACAAGAATTTCTCAGCCTTAACTTTACACTGAAACATTTTTAGTCACGTTTATCTTGGTTGTCGTTGATGCGATGCTGTTTAACACCAGGTCAAAGCTACACCGAAGTGTATGACCAATGTATAACCTTCCTGAGACTTTCTGTTCTTCTACGACAACATAATAAGTTGGTAGAGTTTTGCTATTGTTTGCTGGTCGAGTGACTTCGTAGGAATTTCCTCCATCTCAATTAAGGAACGACAGAATTGTTGTCGTTTCCAACAAATTGCTTTTAAGTATTTGTCTAAGCGTTTTGCTTTCTGAATATTCCATTTGTGTCTGATATTATCTTTCTGCCATCCACCTTTAATAAAATAAAATACCAGTGATACCCTGAGTCTATATAATCAACTATACCATTTATCCCGAAATCTGTCACTTTGTGGTTATGTAAGAAATCATTACAGTGGAGGAATTATAGAGACGATGTGATGTCACTTTCTTATTCCTGACGACCTGTCTTTAAGCATATTTGAATGTTTGCATGAAAAACATTTCATTAATCACAAAAATTGACCATGTTTTCTGGTGTTCATTTGCTAATATGTCGTGTTTTGCGTAAGGTGGGTATTTTAATATTAAAGTCGTTCCCATGACCAATCTTCTAGTCTCTGGGGAAAAAATTCAATAACATGCTTACGTTATTGGCTACATATCATCTACGTAGTTGTTTTTTTTTATTTTCTGTTTTGCAATGGCACTTTGTTTTAGATGCATGGTCAGTCGTCCAGAAAGTTAGGAGTATATTTGTATATCTAATATAATATTTAGAGTCATGAAGTTTACAGCTGTCATGTTTGCATATGAATTTGTATATTACATTAGAAATTGGGAATTTCTTCAGCGAATTGTGTCGGATGGATATCTCTGTAATTTAAGAAAAAAGAATAAAATCAATAATGCTCAGTCGAAAAGCTTTCAAGCGAGCTATCATTTCCCAATCGCTGTGATCAAGTACGAATGTTACACAACATACAAACATTTTAGTTTGATATAATGTGATCGAATTTCGTATTTGAGAGTCTATACAGTCATTAGTATGTGATTTATAGTGTTATATTATTAGCAGTAATTAGATAAAAAGAAATCGGTTTTCCAATGCACTAGTTATTTTTGCAACGAAGACTTCCGAAACGTCAAAACTGATATTCATCGCGACACATGTACTTATTTTCCGAACAAAAATATGTCACACGACATTCTGTAGTTACTATACGGTAATAGATAACATGATTACAGAAAGTAAATATAAAAAAAATATTTGATAGCGTTCATTGAGCGTTTTATGCTTTGAGGGAAAAATATTTTGCTAAGTATTGTACAGAGTCTCAGACAAGTTGAGTCACCATAAACATTTGTTTTTTTCTAATATTGGAATCTTACAGAAAATTAACAGAAGACACGTAGCTGATTCAAATCGGTGTAAGCATATCAACAAGTAGTGATGTGAAATAAAACCATAACAATTGCAAAGTTAAAAAGATGTACTCCAGTGAAGTCATTTGCAGTTTCATTTCTTAATCAAATACTTTCTTTATTATATAGATCTCAGTTATTTGCTTATTATTACAGTCTTTCTAACAATGCGAGGTGTCGAATCGTTCGAGCAGATTAACTTATAAAGGTTCAAGTTTAGCTTAGAACAAAGACAATTGGCGATCGAACTGATCGGAGCGTAATGTATTATATATAGCTTTCTTTTCTGAAAATGAGGTTAATAACCCGAAGATCGTATTATTATCTCACGTGATGTCAAAAGCAGTTTCGTATTTTCTAATTAACTGCATAAAGTCATAATGCAAGTGAAATTGAAATTTCCACGTTTGTAGATGTAATATAAATTATAAATATTCTCATGCAAGTTATGTAAATCTAGGCATATATAAACTAAGGTTATTTGGCATGTCCTAAATAGTTCGATAAAGCTTACCATAAAAATCGAAATGATATTTAGTGTCAACAATCTTGTCCGGCATTTGATGACACCATTCTCTTTATTATGATAAAATATAAGTGGCTCACTTGCGGAAAAGAGATACTGTGAGTGCGCCTGTTCGTTGTTTACACAGCATAGTGTGGTCGATTCTGAGTGAATTATTGGCCCCAGTACTTGACTGATATTTTATCGATTTTGATATGATGGAAGGCAAAGTTGTGTTCGACATGATTTGAAGTTCGAAGAGGTATAAATCCCTCGAGGTATTTCTTCTGACCTTCTGACAAGTTTGGTAATCGACCACCTTAAAATATTATAATTATTAACTTTGTCTTGTTGCTTTTTAGGAATATGGATTTACTAGGAGGAGAGGATTCCCAGTCCCCTCGCTCCTGCCCCTTTTAGTCGGCTCTTACGTCACCCAGAGAATACGGCGACAGCATTCTACCGATCCCCCACCAGTCGCAGCAGGGTTTGCTAGTTAATCCATAGCAGGGACCCTTATAGGTGCTACCACTCCGGGTCAGAGTAGATCTGGGAACAATAGTGGCTAAGAGGTGGTTCCGTACACCTCAAACTCTGAAAACAGGGGCCCCAGGGTCCACTACCGGGTGTAGTTTATAGTCATACACAGGTATTGCGGTTGTATGGAGTAGATGGTATATTGTTGAGAGTTGTTCAGTTTTTATGCAGAAAGTAGGGCGTGCATTAGGGTGAGTGGTTTGATGTGAAGGTGAGTTAAGACAGGGTTGTGTGTTGTCTCCGTCGCTGTTTAATTTATATATGGATGATGTGGTGAGAGAGGTAAATGCTAGAACCTTTGGAAGGGGAACTCAAATGGTTGGAGAAAATGGAGAGAAATGGCAGGTGAGTCAGTTGTTGGTTGCTGATAATACAATACTGGTGGCAGATTCGGAAGAGCAAACAAGGAGACCGGTGGTGGAGTTTGGAAGAGTGTGTGAGAGGAGGAAACTGAAAGTGAATGTAGCTAAGAGTAAGGTTATGAGATATTCGAAAGATGGATTGGCTTGTAGGATGG
This sequence comes from Octopus bimaculoides, assembly GCF_001194135.2. NCBI lineage: Eukaryota > Metazoa > Mollusca > Cephalopoda > Octopoda > Octopodidae > Octopus > Octopus bimaculoides. The sequence goes on along the minus strand of NC_068986.1, from coordinate 79,166,999 downwards.
ATGTGAGTATAAATGGTAAGATGTTAGAGACGGTGAGTGCTTTTAATTATCTGGGGGTCACATGTGATGGTGGATGGGGGTGAGGGTTGAGGAGGTGAGATACAGAGTGAGGTAGGGGAGTAAGATACTTGGAGTTGTGAAAGGTATGCTGAGAGATAGAAGGTTGAATATGAAAATGAAAAGAGGTGTGTATGAATGCACGATTGTGCTGACAATATTATATGGTGCAGAGATGAAAAGGAGGTGACTAGATGTGTTTGAAATGAGATGTCTGAGGGCTATAGTCGGTATGACACGGATGGACAGGATGAGGAATGAGGAGGTGCGAAGGCGAGCAGGAATGAGAGAAACACTAACAACCAAAATAGATAGACGAATGTTGAGGATGGATGAGGAGCGGATGGTAAGGAGGGTGATGAAGGCAGAAGTGGTAAGCAGCAGAACCAGAGGCAGACCTCGGTTTGTGTGGATGGATGGAATGAGGAAAGATTTGGTGGTTAGAGATTTTGGAGTGAGAGAGGTATGAGAGTTTATAAATGATAGGAAAACCTGGAGAGTGTTTGTGAACGGATGAGTGAATTTGATGCTGCTCAATGGAATACGGAGCCAGCATGACGAGGTAAACCAGCATACGCTGTCGGGCCCCGCTGTTGATATTGGAGGTTGCATTCTATGCCTTGACCAGAGCATAGAAAGGGACAACTCGCCTCTTTGAGCAGGGAGATGAATAGAATGCCTGATGTGTGTCTTGCTGTGGCTTGCCCTCCCCACAAAAATGGGGAATAGGCCTGAGTATATATATGATAATAATTATTAACTTCTCACCAGATATTGATTTCTAGTTATTTAAAAAATATTCTTTATATTAAATACGTTATCACAGACTTACTTAATCTCTTTCCTCGTATGTAATATTTAATGGTTATAAAGTCCGATTTTCTGTGGCAATATACAATCTGCTATATATATTTAATATTTATTTCAATCCAACTTCAATGAGAATAGTGACGGCTTTATTTCGCGGAGAAAGGCAAAATATGTCAGAAATATATCCAAAGGAGTCCCATACACTTGCCAGATAAATGAAAATAATGTTTGCCATTGACTAATGGCGTTCTTATTCGGTAGTCTCTGTATATTTATTTTCTGTTTAGTTTCCTTAAGGTTCTATCATTCTTCATGCGAATAATATCTCTGAATTATTTATTATTCAAATAATTCTATATGAGCAGAACATATTTTGTATATTCAATATGACTACCTTTCAGGCTTAACTGTTAAGTATTTCAGTTACGTATCAGGGTAACAGGTAGTAAAGTAACATCAATATTCAAAAAGATAAGTAGCATTGTTCATTTTCCAACTATATGTGCTATGTTTTGTATACTGGTAAAAATAATCTACGTAAGTTTGTAATTCATTAATGCTGAGAGAGTTGTAGCTGTGTAATGTTTGATTATGTGGTTGTATTACTGTAATGGATTAGCATGTCAACGATAAAGCTGTAGATTTAGTGTATTATGGTTTTTAAAATAGTTGATTGGTACAAATTCTAGAAACATTGGGAATGTATTGAAGATTCAATGTCTCGCAGTATTTAGTTACAATCCATTTTCAACATGCTTTGAAGGTTGGATACGTATTCTTCCCTTAAGAATCAAGGAAGTAATTAGTAGCCAAGTTAAGTTAAACAATTTCATGATTCCGTCATTTTCTTTGTTATGGCTGTTTATCAGAGTAATACACGGTCATATATATATGTACATGCATACATACACACACGCACGCACTCACATACTCACACACTCACACACTCACTCACAAGCATGCACACACATATTCATTTACAAGTATTTCGTATGAGGTCACAAATTTACAAAGAAAAAGGTGAAGTTATTTGAATCAACTATAATACATGATTACAAAATGCGTTTTTTCTTTGTTCTTGAAAAATGGATACAGATTTAGCCTTAACTACACACATACACGTTTTCTCTCTACGGATCAATACACATACGGCAAACTGTCTGCCACACTCCGACAGTTCGTAAAGCACCTCGTAAATATCTGGTTTGGGAACGTGTCACCTGTCGCACGATATTTCTGCTCCACCGACCATCGCACCCAATATATGCTCATTTTGGTTTGACTTCCAATAACAGTTTAGCACTTCCAAATGGAACAGGAACTCATTGCTTATTTACAAATTACCAGCCAACATTACCAGCCTCAATTTATTCAACCTGTACTTCACCGCACTCGCCTCCGTTGTGCGCATCATAAGTAACAATTTATCGCTTTATTCTCTTTTCCTTCTTTTCTACCATTCCTACGTCGGGACAAGAGCGATTTAAAACTTACACATTCAACCTACCAATACATTCTAAATGTTTGGGAGTTTTGCATTCTTGGATCTTGGAGCTTACAATTTGGACTTTACTTTCTCAGATACACCGGTTTCCTTTATGATATTTTTACCATATGAGCACGCCCCACTCAAAACCACACATTTTACGCTTTTTACACTAATTAACCCAACCCAAATTTATGTATTTATTATACATTCAACCCATCAAACTCCTAGTCTAACAAATACCGAACGTCTTAGCCACTAAGTGAACCCTTACTGAAACATGGCGCTTGCACGACCACCTCACATCTCTCCTTGAATCTACCTCATAGAATCGCTTTTCTCTCAAGCTTTTAGCTCTCCACATTTCCTGTTTCTTTCCTCCAATTATTATGTCTTTCGTGCTCTCTGTCTCTCTTCATCGTTTCTTTTTAACAAGGCTTGATGTCTAAAATGCTAAAGCAGTATGCCATGGTTTCTTAGGTTAACCTAATAGACCACTTGTACACTTTTTACATTAGTTGAACTGCTGTCCTCATCTTGATTGTAACTTTCATTACGTTTAAGGTGTTGTACGCTCCAGCCTTCAGGTACCTTGTGGTTCACTAAGGTGTCTTGCCTGATATTGAACTCAGATCCTCTAGGTGACTGCGCTGTATTATCCAACGCCTTTATTCACTATACTATGCCTTTAGAGTGAAGTTTTCAGCTTATAAACCTCCATTGATGTCTTACGTCTTATTTGTGAAGATGCACTAATTTCACACATAAGACGTGTTACTTGCGTGCCGTTTCTATGTCATTTAGAAGTTTGTATGAGTGTGTGTTTGTGTACCTTCATACACACTTAAAAATATAGATATTTTCATATCCTATCTATCTATCTATCTATCTATCTATCTATCTATCTATCTATCTATCTATATATATATATATATATAT
>NC_068986.1:79159104-79163691 GCF_001194135.2 Octopus bimaculoides | reverse complement strand
TATATATATACATCAAAAGTAAATATACACCCCTCATTATACGTTTTTTCTGTACGGGACGCTACTTGTTGCGTTCAAACTTGTTAGTGTATTATGTGTACCAGGCATATTAACTGTATATTAAGTTTGTAAATACATCATACGACATTATTTTGTTTGTAGAAACAGCGTTTTAAAAATTGATGGTACCTATTTCCTTCTAATATATGTATGTGTGTGTATGTGCGTCCATTATTTTTCCTGTATAATATCAATACATAAAAGAAGAGATTTGAAATAAACTCGATTAATGAGTTCGATACATGTCATTTGTCGATTTAAGCAATGATTTGCAATATCTACGAATTTAAAAGGATTATTATTTTTCTTAACTCTTGTATTACCAATGAACAATCGCAAAAGAGCGTCACATTCAAATTCCCATACTAATTAATGCCAGGAATATGAAAGCACATTTTATGCTTAAAGTCATATATTTCAATTATTTCCCTGAAAGCATTTCTACTAATTATAAATTACATTTATTTTAGTCATTTAATGTATTCAAGAGCGAACACTAGAGAGGCTAACCATAGCTGACGATGTAGTTTTAATTCAGTGATTAAGTAAGTAATTACACTTCATTTAGACTGCTGCTAGGATCTGGAGAGCTACGGAAACCATCCTTCTCAAAAACAAGATCACGTTCACTGTCTAAAACGGATACTTACAAGTATACATGAGTGTGTGCGCGAGTGTATGTTTTTATTAAGACAGAAATTCGTTTTATGTTACTTTATATTCTTTTGTGATGCTAATTCGAAATATCAAAAAAGTGTTTCCGATTACCTAGGGTTTTCTCAATATTTAATAATAAAATATATAACAATTTGTAAGTAAATCCATGTATGACAGGTCAAAATGAAGCTAATAACATTTAATTTTCTAATTTATTTAGTAAGTAAAACAAATGCAATTGAATAGTGACAAAATATATTTTTATATGGGTTCCAGTCATCTTTTAGGATCAGCACTTCAAAATCTGTTCTTTTTTACTTGGGAACCGCGCTTTGAACTCTTTCATTTGTCAGCATCTGATGGACATTCACAATGCAACATCCAGCAGTAGTCGGCCATCATACTGACATTCCATATTTCCTGATATCTTCATTCCATCTCCTTTATGTCTTGATGAAACTTTCCCCCTGATCCCCACTCACATCCCCCAGATTTTCCAGAGAGAAATGCAAATAGGCATGTAGGAAATGAACATTAATGCTCATTTTGCATCTGAAGGCTTCAAACTTTTCCAACATTCTTCCCACAAGGTCTTTGCAATTTGGTTACTTGTGATTACCAAAGATATTCTTCATCACATCTTTAAAACTTATCCATGCATCTTTTTCAGAATCACTAAGAGAGTTTTCAAAATTTTCATTCCTGACGAGTTTCCTTATATGTGGGCCTACAAATACATCCTCTTCAACTTGAGCATCTGACAGAGCAGAAAACTTGCTGCACTTGAAGCCTTCTCCATCCTGTGGCAAAGCTTTTACGAATAGCTTCATGAGGCTAAGTTTTACATGTAGAGGAGGCAAAAGAACCCTTTTTCGGGACAACAGAACTTTAGCGGAAGATATTCTTTGTTACGTATTCGTAGCTTATCAAAATATTTTAGACCAATAGAGGTTCCTGCCTCTATTGTCTCATGCACACAAGAAACAAGGAAACTTTGGGAAGCTTAATTACTAGCCAAACAACGTACTAATTATTTTCAAGTCGCCACAAACCATCCAGTTGGGATCTTTGAATTTAATATTGGTTAAAATTGACATCAAATTTTCATATATTAATTTTGTGATCACTGAGTGTCCAACACGAATAGAAACATTTATTACCATTATGCTGCTTTAAGACTTCTCTTTGAAGAATCAATAGAGTCTCTATTCATCAGCGTTGCAACTTAAGCCAAACTTTCCTATTATTCCTGATGGATGTGTATAATAAACTATTTCATTTTCTTGGGGGAAATAAGGAACAAATCCCTTTTTACGCTTACGATACCAATAGGATGATGCTCGATAAGCTAAGCTAAAAGATTCTTGCATTTAAGTCTAGAACCCAAAAGCTCTGCAGACTAAGTTGCAAGCTATAAGTCCTTCAATAGATCATTTAATTCACACTGGTTGAATAGTCGATGGTCTTTACCTTAACTACTATTGAAGTCTTCAGCATTATTGCTCTTTCTGCTTTCTGACCCAGAAGTCAAGAGTATGTCTTCAAGGTTTCCAGTTGGTGTTGGTACTAAAACGTCTGGTCCATGGACAACAGGTCGCAAATGGGAGATTTGGATAAACAATATTTTTTCCGCTCCCTGCGTCTTACATGAGTTGCAGTCATCCCTGTGATGTTCCATATCATTGGAACCCAAAACGAAAAACACTTCTTTGTACATTTTCTCCAGGGTCTTAATTGTGCAATACAAACTGAGCAGGCCTTATGAAGAGCCCAATTTTTATCATGGTCTTCTAATTTCCCACAAACGCATAGTAAGTTGTTTTGACAAATACGGTAATGTTTTTCTTACGATTTTTAAGTCTTAAACTCACCACAATTGTAACAAAAGTTATTCGGGTTTGCTACACATTTTCTAAAAGACATTCTCGATTCAAGTTGGGTGAAGGGGTGTAAGGAAATGGGAAGTGGACACTTTTTAAGAGTATATATCGGATTTACCATTTAAATGTATACGTAATAGCATTACAGACGCGTTGAAATGTAACATACAAGACAATAAACCAATGTAACGCATTTACACTGAAAAGACATGAGAAAATAAATGAAATAAAAAAGAAGGTAAGTTTTAACGTAAACAACGGAACCTTGTAAAGCGCATTTATTATTGATTTTTGTGAAAATGAGTACTCGATACCATAGTAAAGATTAATAATATATGTTATTTTGGTCGAGTCAGTCTCTTGCTGCCGTAATTTTCACCTATGGGAGCAGAAGGTCTCCAGGGACGTAACTTCTCAAAGTCTTAAAGTGCCTGAAGATCCTGTTTACCCACAGGTGAAACTCAGATTAGAAAGAGATTGGCTCAACTAAAACAATATAGTATTAATACTTACAAATGGTATCAGGTACACGTTTCTACGATAGCCAACACCAATCGGATATACATGTATATTCATATTTAGAAAGATATTCAATAAACAACTATAAAATATGTGAGGATATATTTGTTTAAGATTCTATGTATACTAAATAAATAGATAAATTTAGAAATACTTACGATAAATGGAGATGTTTAATGTATATCTTACAAATAACATCGAAAGTCCATAGGCGACAAAACGTGTTTCTATAGTAACAAACTGTCGCATATGTTGCAAATGTTTATGTCAAAGTAAACATATAGGATGAAATCGTATAAGAAATTAATTTAGTCAAATAAATAAGTAGTAAAATAGACAATAAAGAAAAATTGATTATCATATACAGTTAAATTTAAATCTCATATGAAAGAATTGTAAATAAGAATATAAAGTACTTAAATTACGATTTGTTTAAGTTAGATATATTAAGCAAGGTTATATCAGATTGAATGCGATATTCAATATCTAAAGTTTATTACACTGATACTCACATGCACAGTCGCATGCACAACACACATATGTACTAATACACATACATACGCACATATCGTAGGAAATGGCCTTTTGATCTTAAGGTATATATCAACAAAAGATGCGTACGTTTTTCAAATTACGTTAGGATTTTTTAAGTATATATTTACGTATAATATTACGGCTGCCTTTGAAAATGGGGATTTCAAGAAATATAATTGTACGACCTTTGACTTGTAAAGACACATAAAAAGGATATTTGTAGTTCATTAGATAAATATGCAGGTTAAGATGATAAATTTCTCCAGACGTTACAGCTACATCTATGATCTTAGAGAAATGTAAATTTGGTTGCATGTATTCATTATTTAGTGTAGTTTAGAGTAAGGTACATCAAATAATAAAAAAAAAAGGAATATGCAAAGTTTCTCTTTAAACCAAAGAATAAACAAGCGAATATAGTGGAAATTGTAGACCTGAAGTTAATAGTAGTGAAAATAGATATTTAATTCAATGATTACGTAAAGAGATTGTATCGGCACCCCTCATACATACACACATGTATATTCATATATTTTTGCATATTCAAATACATATTTATGGGTACATGCTGTCTTGTGGAATGCAAAATCGACTGTTTTATGCGTGTATATATCGATATGCCTACAACAATATTTGTGTATGTATATGTGTTAGGATTAATTATCTATATGTATAGTTGTATGTCGGTGCACCCTCCGCAAATACCAAATTTTATTTTTGTTTGCAGGAGCAACTGCCTTTCGAAGTCTCATATTGTTGTTAAATGCTCGAAATGAGGGGTAGGTAGACAGCCGACAGCTGATGAAGGGTCGTTTTTATGCTACTTGTCTTCTTTTCCATTTGTTTCTCTCGTTGTTTGCATACCCAAATTTGTCTTCGTATTTCATGTTCTCTACGTTTTGTAACGACCTGTATATATATATATATATATATATAT
>NC_068986.1:79158162-79158824 GCF_001194135.2 Octopus bimaculoides | reverse complement strand
ATATATATATATATACATATATGCATATATATATATATATATATATAATGTATGTATGTATTTATATCTTTGTGTGTGTGTGTGTCTTTGTGTCAGTGTTTGCACCGCCATTACTGCTTGACAACCAATGTTGATATCCCATAATTTAGCGGTTGGACCAAAGAGACAGGTAGAATAAGTACCAGCCTTAAAGAATAAGTACAAGCTCGATTTCTTCAATTAAAAGCCATTAATGGCGGTGCCACAGTTAAATGACTGAAACAAGTAAAAGATAGACGATATACATATTTAAAACCAGTTTTTTCTCTTTACGAGATAAGCGCCTATGTGTCGCTTTAAAAGTATAAAATATGAGCAATGTCGAGTGCCTGCCATATCAAGACGGTGATTGCCCTATATAGAAGACTCAGAAAACAATGGTTTACAGGTATCGCTAAGGTAAGAAAGAGAGCAATAAAGCCCTTTGCTCATAGTATATGGACACAGCCCAGGTGTCAGTAGACAGCTTGAAAGATGTTTTCCTCGGGTTAAACAATAGTAACATCACCCTGTGCAGGACTGCCACTCTGTGTTGGCAAATAAATTTTACTGTTCTGCACTGTTACTACATATTTATCGCTACGAGATTTAAAACTATACATATATATATATATATATATATA